>NC_086109.1:57020352-57320352 GCF_963921235.1 Mobula hypostoma
GCCAGACCCCTGTGGAACACCACTAGTCACCGGCAGCCAGCCAGACCCCTGTGGAACACCACTAGTCACCGGCAGCCAGCCAGACCCCTGTGGAACACCACTAGACACCGGCAGCCACCACAGACCCCTGTGGAACACCACTAGACACCGGCAGCCACCACAGACCCCTGTGGAACACCACTAGTCACCGGCAGCCAGCCAGACCCCTGTGGAACACCACTAGACACCGGCAGCCAGCCAGACCCCTGTGGAACACCACTAGTCACCGGCAGCCAGCCAGACCGCTGTGGAACACCTCTAGTCACCGGCAGCCAGCCAGACCCCTGTGGAACACCACTAGACACCGGCAGCCAGCCAGACCCCTGTGGAACACCACTAGTCACCGGCAGCCAGCCAGACCCCTGTGGAACACCACTAGTCACCGGCAGCCAGCCAGACCGCTGTGGAACACCACTAGACACCGGCAGCCACCACAGACCCCTGTGGAACACCACTAGACACCGGCAGCCAGCCAGACCCCTGTGGAACACCACTAGACACCGGCAGCCACCACAGACCCCTGTGGAACACCACTTGTCACCGGCAGCCACCACAGACCCTTGTGGAACACCACTAGTCACCGGCAGCCAGCCAGACCCCTGTGGAACACCACTAGTCACCGGCAGCCAGCCAGACCCCTGTGGAACACCACTAGACACCGGCAGCCAACCAGACCCCTGTGGAACACCACTAGTCACCGGCAGCCAGCCAGACCGCTGTGGAACACCACTAGTCACCGGCAGCCAGCCAGACCCCTGTGGAACACCACTAGTCACCGGCAGCCAGCCAGACCCCTGTGGAAAACCACTAGACACCGGCAGCCAGCCAGACCGCTGTGGAACACCACTGGACACCGGCAGCCAGCCAGACCCCTGTGGAACACCACTGGTCACCGGCAGCCACCACAGACCCCTGTGGAACACCACTAGACACCGGCAGCCACCACAGACCCCTGTGGAACACCACTAGTCACCAGCAGCCAGCCAGACCCCTGTGGAACACCACTAGACACCGGCAGCCACCACAGACCCCTGTGGAACACCACGAGACACCGGCAGCCAGCCAGACCGCTGTGGAACACCACTAGTCACTGGCAGCCAGCCAGACCCCTGTGGAACACCACTAGACACCGGCAGCCAGCCAGACCGCTGTGGAACACCACTAGTCACCGGCAGCCAGCCAGACCCCTGTGGAACACCACTAGACACCGGCAGCCAGCCAGACCCCTGTGGAACACCACTAGTCAGCGGCAGCCAGCCAGACCCCTGTGGAACACCACAAGACACCGGCAGCCAGCCAGACCCGTGTGGAACACCACTAGTCACCGGCAGCCAGCCAGACCCGTGTGGAACACCACTAGTCACCGGCAGCCAGCCAGACCCCTGTGGAACACCACTAGTCACCGGCAGCCAGCCAGACCCCTGTGGAACACCACTGGTCACCGGCAGCCAGCCAGACCCCTGTGGAACACCACTAGACACCGGCAGCCAGCCAGACCCCTGTGGAACACCACTAGTCACCGGCAGCCAGCCAGACCCCTGTGGAACACCACTGGTCACCGGCAGCCAGCCAGACCCCTGTGGAACACCACTAGACACCGGCAGCCAGCACAGACCCCTGTGGAACACCACTAGTCACCGGCAGCCAGCCAGACCCCTGTGGAACACCACTAGACACCGGCAGCCAGCCAGACCCCTGTGGAACACCACTGGTCACCGGCAGCCACCACAGACCCCTGTGGAACACCACTGGTCACCGGCAGCCACCACAGACCCCTGTGGAACACCACGAGACACCGGCAGCCAGCCAGACCCCTGTGGAACACCACTGGTCACCGGCAGCCAGCCAGACCCCTGTGGAACACCACTAGACACCGGCAGCCACCACAGACCCCTGTGGAACACCACTAGTCACCGGCAGCCAGCCAGACCCCTGTGGAACACCACTAGTCACCGGCAGCCACCACAGACCCCTGTGGAACACCACTAGTCACCGGCAGCCACCACAGACCCCTGTGGAACACCACTAGTCACCGGCAGCCAGCCAGACCCCTGTGGAACACCACTAGTCACCGGCAGTCAGCCAGACCCGTGTGGAACACCACTAGTCACCGGCAGCCAGCCAGACCGCTGTGGAACACCACTAGTCACCGGCAGCCACCACAGACCCCTGTGGAACACCACTAGACACCGGCAGCCAGCCAGACCCCTGTGGAACACCACTAGACACCGGCAGCCAGCCAGACCCCTGTGGAACACCACTAGACACCGGCAGCCAGCCAGACCCCTGTGGAACACCACTAGACACCGGCAGCCAGCCAGACCCCTGTGGAACACCACTAGTCACCGGCAGCCAGCCAGACCCCTGTGGAACACCACTAGACACCGGCAGCCAGCCAGACCGCTGTGGAACACCACTGGACACTGGCAGCCAGCCAGACCCCTGTGGAACACCACTGGTCACCGGCAGCCACCACAGACCCCTGTGGAACACCACTAGACACCGGCAGCCACCACAGACCCCTGTGGAACACCACTAGTCACCAGCAGCCAGCCAGACCCCTGTGGAACACCACTAGACACCGGCAGCCAGCCAGACCGCTGTGGAACACCACTGGTCACCGGCAGCCAGCCAGACCCCTGTGGAACACCACTGGTCACCGGCAGCCAGCCAGACCCCTGTGGAACACCACTGGTCACCGGCAGCCAGCCAGACCCCTGTGGAACACCACTGGTCACCGGCAGCCACCACAGACCCCTGTGGAACACCACTGGTCACCGGCAGCCAGCCAGACCCCTGTGGAACACCACTGGTCACCGGCAGCCACCACAGACCCCTGTGGAACACCACTGGTCACCGGCAGCCAGCCAGACCCCTGTGGAACACCACTAGACACTGGCAGCCAGCCAGACCGCTGTGGAACACCACTAGTCACCGGCAGCCAGCCAGACCCCTGTGGAACACCTCTAGACACCGGCAGCCAGCCAGACCCCTGTGGAACACCACTGGTCACCGGCAGCCAGCCAGACCCCTGTGGAACACCACTAGTCACCGGCAGCCAGCCAGACCCCTGTGGAACACCACTAGTCACCGGCAGCCAGCCAGACCCCTGTGGAACACCACTGGTCACCGGCAGCCACCACAGACCCCTGTGGAACACCACTAGTCACCGGCAGCCAGCCAGACCCCTGTGGAACACCACTAGACACCGGCAGCCACCACAGACCCCTGTGGAACACCACTAGACACCGGCAGCCAGCCAGACCCCTGTGGAACAACACTAGTCACCGGCAGCCACCACAGACCCCTGTGGAACACCACTAGACACCGGCAGCCACCACAGACCCCTGTGGAACACCACTAGTCACCGGCTGCCACCACAGACCCCTGTGGAACACCACTAGTCACCGGCAGCCAGCCAGACCCCTGTGGAACACCACTAGACACCGGCAGCCAGCCAGACCCCTGTGGAACACCACTAGTCACCGGCAGCCAGCCAGACCCCTGTGGAACACCACTAGTCACCGGCAGCCAGCCAGACCCCTGTGGAACACCAGTAGTCACCGGCAGCCAGCCAGACCCCTGTGGAACACCACTAGACACCGGCAGCCACCACAGACCCCTGTGGAACACCACTAGACACCGGCAGCCACCACAGACCCCTGTGGAACACCACTAGTCACCGGCAGCCAGCCAGACCCCTGTGGAACACCACTAGACACCGGCAGCCAGCCAGACCCCTGTGGAACACCACTAGTCACCGGCAGCCAGCCAGACCCCTGTGGAACACCACTAGACACCGGCAGCCAGCCAGACCCCTGTGGAACACCACTAGTCACCGGCAGCCAGCCAGACCCCTGTGGAACACCACTAGTCACCGGCAGCCAGCCAGACCGCTGTGGAACACCACTAGACACCGGCAGCCACCACAGACCCCTGTGGAACACCACTAGACACCGGCAGCCAGCCAGACCCCTGTGGAACACCACTAGACACCGGCAGCCACCACAGACCCCTGTGGAACACCACTAGTCACCGGCAGCCACCACAGACCCCTGTGGAACACCACTAGTCACCGGCAGCCAGCCAGACCCCTGTGGAACACCACTAGTCACCGGCAGCCAGCCAGACCCCTGTGGAACACCACTAGTCACCGGCAGCCAGCCAGACCCCTGTGGAACACCACTAGTCACCGGCAGCCACCACAGACCCCTGTGGAACACCACTAGTCACCGGCAGCCAGCCAGACCCCTGTGGAACACCACTAGACACCGGCAGCCACCACAGACCCCTGTAGAACACCACTAGACACCGGCAGCCAGCCAGACCCCTGTGGAACACCACTAGACACCGGCAGCCAGCCAGACCCCTGTGGAACACCACTAGACACCGGCAGCCAGCCAGACCCCTGTGGAACACCACTAGTCACCGGCAGCCAGCCAGACCCCTGTGGAACACCACTAGACACCGGCAGCCAGCCAGACCCCTGTGGAACACCACTAGACACCGGCAGCCACCACAGACCCCTGTGGAACACCACTAGACACCGGCAGCCAGCCAGACCCCTGTGGAACACCACTAGTCACCGGCAGCCACCACAGACCCCTGTGGAACACCACTAGACACCGGCAGCCACCACAGACCCCTGTGGAACACCACTAGTCACCGGCAGCCACCACAGACCCCTGTGGAACACCACTAGTCACCGGCAGCCAGCCAGACCCCTGTGGAACACCACTAGACACCGGCAGCCAGCCAGACCCCTGTGGAACACCACTAGTCACCGGCAGCCAGCCAGACCCCTGTGGAACACCACTAGTCACCGGCAGCCAGCCAGACCCCTGTGGAACACCACTAGTCACCGGCAGCCAGCCAGACCCCTGTGGAACACCACTAGACACCGGCAGCCACCACAGACCCCTGTGGAACACCACTAGACACCGGCAGCCACCACAGACCCCTGTGGAACACCACTAGTCACCGGCAGCCAGCCAGACCCCTGTGGAACACCACTAGACACCGGCAGCCAGCCAGACCCCTGTGGAACACCACTAGTCACCGGCAGCCAGCCAGACCGCTGTGGAACACCTCTAGTCACCGGCAGCCAGCCAGACCCCTGTGGAACACCACTAGACACCGGCAGCCAGCCAGACCCCTGTGGAACACCACTAGTCACCGGCAGCCAGCCAGACCCCTGTGGAACACCACTAGTCACCGGCAGCCAGCCAGACCGCTGTGGAACACCACTAGACACCGGCAGCCACCACAGACCCCTGTGGAACACCACTAGACACCGGCAGCCAGCCAGACCCCTGTGGAACACCACTAGACACCGGCAGCCACCACAGACCCCTGTGGAACACCACTTGTCACCGGCAGCCACCACAGACCCTTGTGGAACACCACTAGTCACCGGCAGCCAGCCAGACCCCTGTGGAACACCACTAGTCACCGGCAGCCAGCCAGACCCCTGTGGAACACCACTAGACACCGGCAGCCAACCAGACCCCTGTGGAACACCACTAGTCACCGGCAGCCAGCCAGACCGCTGTGGAACACCACTAGTCACCGGCAGCCAGCCAGACCCCTGTGGAACACCACTAGTCACCGGCAGCCAGCCAGACCCCTGTGGAACACCACTAGACACCGGCAGCCAGCCAGACCCCTGTGGAACACCACTAGACACCGGCAGCCACCACAGACCCCTGTGGAACTCCACTAGACACCGGCAGCCACCACAGACCCCTGTGGAACACCACTGGTCACCGGCAGCCAGCCAGACCCCTGTGGAACACCACTAGTCACCGGCAGCCAGCCAGACCCCTGTGGAACACCACTAGACACCGGCAGCCAGCCAGACCCCTGTGGAACACCACTAGTCACCGGCAGCCAGCCAGACCCCTGTGGAACACCACTAGACACCGGCAGCCAGCCAGACCCCTGTGGAACACCACTAGTCACCGGCAGCCACCACAGACCCCTGTGGAACACCACTAGACACCGGCAGCCAGCCAGACCCCTGTGGAACACCACTAGTCACCGGCAGCCAGCCAGACCCCTGTGGAACACCACTAGACACCGGCAGCCAGCCAGACCCCTGTGGAACACCACTAGACACCGGCAGCCACCACAGACCCCTGTGGAACACCACTAGTCACCGGCAGCCAACCAGAAAATGCTCCCTGTACTCCTGCTCTTTGCCTCCTGCTAATCAGCACTGCTTTATCTATGCTAGAATCTTTCTTGTAATACCATGGGCCTGTAGCTTATTAAGCAGCCTCATGTGAGGCTCCTTATCAAAGGTCTTCTGAAAATCCAAGTACGTAACATCAACTGATTCTCCTTTGTCTATCCTGCTTGATATTTCTTCAAAAAATTCCAACAGGTTGGTCAGGCAAGATTTTCCCTTGAGGAAACCACACTGACTATGGCTTATTTTATCATGTGCCTCCAAGTACCCTGAGACTTCGTCCTTAATAATTGATTCCAACATCCTCCCAACCACCGAGGTCAGACTAACTGGCCTATAGATTCCTTTCTGCTGCCTCTCTCCCTTCTTGAAGAGTGAAGTGGCATTTGCAATTTTCCAGTCCTCTGGAACCGTTCCAGAATCTAGTGCTTCATACAAGATCATTATTAATGCCTCCACAAGCTCTTCAGCCACCTCTTTCAGAACCCTGAGGTGCACACCATCTGCTCCAGGTGACTTATCTGCCTTCAGACCTTTTTGTTTCTCAAGAACCTTCTCTCTAGTAATGGCAACTTCACACACTTCACGACCCCTGACACCTGGAACTTCCTCCATACTGCTTATGTCTTCTACAGTGATGACATGGAAAATGCTTATTCCGTTCATCCGTCATTTCCTTGTCCCCCACTACTACCTCTCCAGCACTGTTTTATGGTGGTCTGATATCCACTCTCACTTCTCTTTTACACTTTATGTATATGAAGAAGCTTTTGGTATCCTCTTTAATTATTGGCTAGTATGCTTTTGTATTCCATCTTTCGTTGCCTTCTGTTGATTTTTAAAAGCTTTGGAATCTTTAACTTCCCACTAAAGGGTTTTGCTCTATTATATGCCCTCTGTTTGGTTTTTATGCTGGATCTGACTTCTCTTGTTAGTCATGATTGTGTCATCTATCCTTTGGAATACTTATTCCTCTTTGGGATGTATATATCCTGTGCCTTCTGAATTGCTTCCAGAATTTCCGGCCTTTGCTGCTCTGCCATCATCTTTGCCAGTGTTGTTTTACAATCAATTCCAGCCAACTCCTCTCTCATGCCTCTGTAATTCCCTTTACTCCACTGAAATACTGATATATTTGACTTGAGCTTCTCCTTCTCGAATTTCAGGGTGAATTTGATCCTATTATGATTACTTTCCCCAAGGGGTTTTTTTTCCCTGAAGGTCTCTAATCATTTCTGGTTCATTGCACAACACCAAATCCGGAATAGCTGATCCTCGAGTGGGCACAGTCATGAGCTGCTCTAAAAAGCCATCTCGTGGGCATTCTATAAAGTCCCCCTCTTGGAATCCAGCACTAACTTGATTTTCCCTACTTACCTGCATATTGAAATTCCCCATTACTATTGTAACATTGCCTTTTTGCATTTTCTATCTCCCATTGTAATTTGTAGGCCACATCCTTACAACTGTTTGGGGATCTGTACACAACTCCCATCATGATTGTTTTACCCTTGCAGTTCCTTAGCTCTATCCGCAATGATTCGACACCTTCCCACCCTATGTCACCTCTTTCTAAAGACTTGATTTCACTTTTTACCAACAGAACAATGCCACCCCCCCCCTCTTCTTCCTGCCTGTCTTTTCAATACAATGTGTGTCCTTGGACATAAAGCTCACAGCTGTAATCTTTCAGCCATGATTCAGTGATGCCTACAACCTGCCAATCTGCAAATGTGCTGCAAGTTCATCTACCTTATTCCATATACTGCGCACACTCAAATATAACACCTTCAGTCCTGTATTCACCCTTTTTGATTTTGTCCACCTTTTATGTTGCAACTCATCCTGTTGACTGCAATTTTTCCCTGTCAACAGTCTCTCCTCACTACAAATTGCCTCTGCTTGTAAACTAGCTACCTCATCTTCAGCACCATTATCCGCCTTTCCTATGATACTTCTTGCATTGAAATATGGCAGCTCAGGACACTAGTCACAACATGCTCAATCTTTTGATTCCTAACTTTGTCTGAGGTCTTACCAACAACTGCTCCACAACATCTCCACTAACTGTTCTGGCAATCTGGTTCCAATCCCCCTGCAACTCTAGTTTAAGCCCCTAATGCAGCATTAACAAACCTTCCCGCTTGGATATCAGTCCCCTTCCAGTTCAGATGCAAGCCGTCCCTTCTGTACAGGTCTCACCTTACCTAGAAGAGACCCCAATGATCCAAAAGTCTTATGCCCTCCCTCTTACACCAACTCCTTAGTCACATATTAAACTGTATAATCTTCCTAGTTCTGGCCTCACTAGCAGTGGCACGGGTAACAATCCTGAGATCACAAACCTGGAGGTCCTGCCCTTTGACTTGGCACCTAGCTTCCTGAACTCCTTATGCAGAACCTCATCACTCGTCCTACCCATGTCATTGGTGCCTACATAGATCACGACTTCTGGCTGTTTACCCTCCCACTTATGAATGCTGAGGACTTGATCCAAGATGTCCTGGGCCCTGGGTCCTGGGAGGTAACATACCATCTGGGAATCTCGTTCTCACCCACAGAACCTTCGTTGTCCATTCCCCTAACTACCAAACTCCTTGTCAGCACAGCGTGTGATTCCTCACCTCCCTTCCCTTCTGTGTCACAGAGACAGACTCAGTGCCAGAGACCTGACCACTGTGACTTTCCTCTGTTAGGTCATTCCCCCAACAGTATCTAAAGTGATAAACCTGTTGTTGAGGGGGATGGTCACAGGGGTACTCTGCACTGGCTCCTTAACCCCTTTCCCCCTCCTGACTGTCACCCAGTCTCCTGTGTCCTGCACCTTGGGTGTAACTAGCTCTCTATAGTCCTATCTATCACCCCCTTAACCTCCTGAATGATCCAGCTCCAACTCCTTAACACGGATTGTTAGAAGCTGCGCTTCTCACAGTTGTGTTCGTCAGGGACACTGGATGTCTCCCTGCCTTCCCATATCCCGCAAGAGGAGCATTGCACTATCCTGCCTGGCATCTCTACTGTCCTAACTAAGCAGGTATAAAGAAGGGAAGGGAAAGAAAACTTAGCCTAGAGCTTTTCTTTTCTTTTGCTTTCTCTGACTGAAGCCTCTGTTTGCTGAAGCCTCAAAGAGCTAAAGCCTCAAGATCACCACTCTAACTCTGCCCACACAGATGAAGGCCCTGCAATAATGGCCCTGCGCAAGGACGAGACTGCGCAGGCACGTGACGTCAACAGGACAGCGCCGAGAGCTTAAAAAGGAGACCACCATATACAGCGGGCAGCGGAGTGAGTAGGAGCAGAGTGTAGGGCTTTGGCTTCAACAGGCTTCGCCGGTAAACGGGAAGAGGCGAGAGCGAAGCACCAACTCTTTTTTTCTCTCACCCCCCTTTCGTGAATTGGCCTGGACACACAGGAACAGCAGGGCTCTCACGGCTAACGGTATGAGCTAACGGTTTAAAAAGTTCATCTGTTTGGCGAGGTAAGTGGGTGAGTAGACTTATTTTTCCTGTTTCATTCCTGTAGAATTAGATAGCATGCCTGCAGGGTTAGTGCTTTGTTCAGGGTGTCAGATGTGGGAATCCTGGGAGACCTCCAGCCTCCCTGATGGCCACATCTGCGCCAGGTGCATCAAGATGCAGCTCCTCAGAGACCGTGTTAGGGATCTGGAGCTGCAGCTTGATGACCTACTGCTTATCAGGGAAAGTGAAGAGGTGATAGACAGGAGCTACAGGGAGGTAGTCATCCCTAGGCTACAGGAGTCAGAACACTGGGTCACTGTCAAGAGAGGGAAGGGAAATGCCCGGATAGTGGAGAGCACACCTGTGGCTGTCCCCTTCAGCAACAAATATCTTGTTCTGGATGCTGTTGAGGGGGATGACCTGACAGGAGACGCCCACGGTGACCGGGTCTCTGGCACTGAGCCTGGTGCTGTTGTGCAGGAGAGAAGGAGGGAGAAGAGGAATGCGGTAGTCATAGGGGATTCCATAGTCAGGGGAACGGACAGGAGATTCTGTGAGCCTGAGAGAGATACCCGCATGGTGTGTTGCTTCCCAGGTGTCAGGGTACAGGATGTCTCGGATCGGGTCCAGAATATTCTGAAGGGAGAGGGCGAGCAGCCAGTTGTCTTGGGACATGTTGGTACCAGTGACATAGATAGGACAAAGGAAGAGGTCCTGAAGAGAGATTTCCAGGAGTTAGGAAGGAAGCTGAGAAGCAGGACCTCCAGGGTAGTAATCTTGGGATTGTTACCTGTGCCACGTGCTAGCGAGGGCAAGAATAGTAGGATCAGGCAGATGAATGCCTGGCTGAGAGACTGGTGCAGGGGGCAGGGCTTCAGATTCTTGGATAATTGGGATCTCTTCTGGGGGAAGTATGACCTGTTCAAAAAGGACAGGTTACACCTGAACCCAAAGGGGACCAATATGCTGGTGGGAAAGTTTAATAGAGCTGTTAGGGAGGGTTTAAACTAATTTGGCAGGGGGATGGGAACCAGAATGACAGAGCGGAGGAGGGAGAAAACAGAAATAAATGTAAGATAGTGAGCAGTAAAGATGTCAGGAAAGACAGGCAGGTGATGGGGCAAATTTGTAGCCATTGGGATGAGTTGCAGAGCAATAAAGTTGCAGTGAAATCAAAGCGAGAAGTACCAAATACTGGTCTTAAGGTGTTATACTTAAATGCACACAGCATAAGGAATAAGGTGGATGATCTTGTTGTACAGCTACAGATTGGCAGGTATGATATCGTGGCCATCACTGAGACGTGGCTAAAGGATGCATGTCTCTGGGAGTTGAACGTCCAAGGATACACGGTGTATCGGAAGGATAGGAAGGTAGGCAGAGGGGAGGCATGGCTTTATTGGTAAGAAATGATATTAAATCATTAGAAAGAGGTGATATAGGATCGGAAGGTGCAGAATCTTTATAGGTTGAGCTAAGAAATTGCAAGGGTAAAAGGACCCCGATGGCAGTTATTTATAGGCCTCCAAACAGCTGCAGGGATGTGGACTACAAATTACAAACAGGAAATAGAACAGGCTTGTCAGAAGGGCAGTGTTATGATAATTGTGGGGGATTTTAACATGTGAGTGGATTGGGAAAATCAGGTTGGCACTGGATCTCAAGAGAGAGAATTTGTAGAATGTTTGCGAGATGGCTGTTTAGAGCAGCTTGTTGTTGAGCCCACTAGGGGATCGGCTGTACTGATTGGGTATTGTGTAATGAACCGGAGGTGATTAGAGAGATTGAGGTGAAGGAACCCTTAGGAGGCAGTGATCATAACATGATTGAGTTCACTGTGACATTTGAAAACGTGAAGCCAAAATCTGATGTGTCGGTGTTTCAGTGGAGTAAAGGAAATTACAGTGGCATGAGAGAGGAACTGGCCAAAGTTGACTGGAAAGGGACACTGGTGGGAAAGATGGCAGAGCAGCAGTGGCTGGAGTTTAGGCGAAAAGTGAGAAAGGTGCAAGACAGGTATATTCCAGAAAAGAAGAAATTTTCGAATGGAAAAAGGATGCAACCGTGATTGACAAGAGAATCAAAGCCAAAGTTAAAGCAAAGGAGAGGGCATACAAGGAGGCAAAAATTAGTGGGAAGACAGAGGATTGGGAAGTTTTTAAAACCTTACAAAAGGAAACTAAGAAGGTCATTAAGAGAGAAAAGATTAACTATGAAAGGAAGCTAGCAAATAATATCAAAGAGGATACTAAAAGCTTTTTCAATTATATAAAGAGTAAAAGACAGGTGAGAGTAGATATAGGACCGATAGAAAATTATACTGGAGAAATTGTAATGGGAGATAAGGAGATGGCAGAGGAACTGAATGAGTATTTTGCATCAGATTTCACTGAGGAAGACACCAGCAGTATACCGGACACTTAAGGGTGGCAGGGAAGAGAAGTGTGCGCAGTCACAATTACGACAGAGAAAATACTCAGGAAGTTGAATAGTCTAAAGGTAGATAAATCTCCCGGACCAGAAGGAATGCACCCGCATGTTCTGAAGGAAGTAGCTGTGGAGATTGCGGAGCCATTAGCGATGATCTTTCAAAAGTCCATAGATTCTGGCATGGTTCCGGAGGACTGGAAGATTGCAAATGTCACTCCGCTATTTAAGAAGGGGGCAAGGAAGCAAAAAGGATATTATAGACCTGTTAGCTTGACATCGGTGGTTGGGAAGTTGTTGGAGTCGATTGTCAAGGATGAGGTTACAGGATACCTAGAGGCATATGACAAGATAGGCAGAACTCAGCATGGATTCCTTAAAGGAAAATCCTGCCTGACAAACCTATTACAATTTTTTGAGGAAATTACCAGTAGGCTAGACAAGGGAGGTGCAGTGAATGTTGTATATTTGGATTTTCAGAAGGCCTTTGACAAGGTGACATGAGGCTACTTAACAAGATAAGAGCCCATGGAATTATGGGAAAGTTACATACGTGGATAGAGCGTTGGCTGATTGGCAGGAAACAGAGAGTGGGAATAAAGGGATCCTATTCTGGTTGGCTGCTGGTTACCAGTGGTGTTGCACAGGGGTCCGTGTTGGGGCCGCTTCTTTTTACATTGTACATCAACGATTTGGATTATGGAATAGATGGCTTTGTGGCTAAGTTTGCTGACGATACGAAAATAGGTGGAGGGGCCGGTAGTGCTGAGGAAATGGAGAGTCTGCAGAGAGACTTGGATAGATTGGAAGAATGGGCAGAGAAGTGGCAAATGAAGTACAATGTTGGAAAGTGTATGGTTATGCACTTTGGCAGAAGTAATAAACCGGCAAACTATTATTTAAATGGGGAAAGAATTCAAAGTTCTGAGATGCAACGGGACTTGGGAGTCCTCGTACAGGATACCCTTAAGGTTAACTTCCAGGTTGAGTCAGTAGTGAAGAAGGTGAATGCAATGTTGGCATTCATTTCTAGAAGAATAGAGTATAGGAGCAGGAATGTGATGTTGAGGCTCTATAAGGCTCTAGTGAGACTACACTTGGAGTACTGTGGGCAGTTTTGGGCTCCTTATTTAAGAAAGGATGTACTGACGTTGGAGAGGGTACAGAGAAGATTCACTAGAATGATTCCGGGAATGAGAGAGTTAACATATGAGGAACGTTTGTCCGCTCTTGGACTGTATTCCTTGGAGTTTCGAAGAACGAGGGGAGACCTCATAGAAACATTTCGAATGTTGAATGGCATGGACAGAGTGGACGTGGCAAAGTTGTTTCCCATGATGGGGGAGTCTAGTACGAGAGGGCATGACTTAAGGATTGAAGGACGCCTATTCAGAACAGAAATGCGAAGAAATTTTTTTAGTCAGAGGGTGGTGAATCTATGGAATTTGTTGCCACGGGCAGCAGTGGAGGCCAAGTCATTGGGTGTATTTAAGGCAGAGATTGATAGGTATCTGAGTAGCCAGGGCATGAAAGGTTATGGTGAGAAGGCGGGGAGTGGGACTAAATGGGAGAATGGATCAGCTCATGATAAAATGGTGGAACAGACTCGATGGGCCGAATGGCCGACTTCTGCTCCTTTGTCTTATGGTCTTATGGTCTTATGCCTTCCTTTAATTTGCTTGTTAATCAATCACAAATGGGGGTTGGTTGCTGATCAATGCTCTAGTATGCCGCTGTGACCCGCTTGCTGCTGCCTTTTTCAGGAGAGGACCTGATTGAGGTCCTCTCATCTGGATTGGTCACTGGACAATGCTCAATGCTTAATGATCTGAATGATGGAATTTGTGGGCTTGTGGTTAAGTTTGCTCATGATACAATGATAGGTGAAGGGGCAAGTAGTGCTGAGGAAACAGAGAGCCTTGAGAAAGACTTGGACAGATTAGGAGAATGGACAGTTGGAATACAATGCAGGGAAATTTATGGCCAGGCACTTTCTTAAAAAGAAAAAAGATGTAGTCTATTTTCTAAAAGGAGATTGAATTCAAAAATTGGAAGTGTAAAGGGAATTGGGAATCCTTGTGCAGGATTCTCTGAAGGTTAACTTGCAGGTTGGGTCAATAGTAAGGAAGGCAAATGCAATATTAGCATTAATTTCGAGAGGATTAGAATACTAAAGTTGGGGCTTTATAAAGCATTGGTCAGACTGCACATAGAGGATTGTGAGCAGTTATGGCCTTCATATCTAAAAAAGGGGTGTGCTGGCATTGGAGAGATCCCAGAGAAGGTTTATGAGAATGATCTCAGAATTGGAAGGGTTAGCGTATGAGGAGCATTTGATTGCTCTGGGCCTGTACTCGCTAGAGTTTAGAAGAATGAGGGGGATGCCATTGAAACCTACTGAGTATTGAAAGGCCGAGATAGTGTCCGTGGAGATTTTTCCGTGAGTAGGAGATTGAAGGACCATTTATCATAGCCTCAGAATAGATATCAGAAAGAAATTTTTAGCCAGAGAGCAGTGAATCTGTGGAATTCATTGCCACACGCAGCTGTGGAGGCCAAGTTATTGGGTATATTTAAAGCAGAGTTGATAAGTGCGTAAAAAGAGATGGGGCCCACGGTGCTTTGCAGTTAGTGTGACACTATTACAGTTTTGGGCATCGGAGTTCAGAGCTCAATTCCAACGTTGTCTGTAAGAATTCTGTACATGTTTCCTGTGAGTGCATGGGTTTCCCACATTCCAAAGACATACCAGTTAGTAGTTGAACTGGCCATTATAAATTGCCCTGTGATTAGCCAGCGTTGATTAGGTGAGTTGCTGAGTGGTGTAGCTCGTTTAGCCAGAAGGGCCTGTTCTGTGCTGTATCGCTAAATAAATAAAATATGTAAATAAAGGCAGGAGAATGGGGTTGAGAGGGAAAATAAATCAGCCATAATCAAACAGTAGAGCTGAAACAATGGGCTGAATAACCTCATTGTGCTCATATGCTTTATGGTCTTGGCGAGAGTACAGAAGCGGTTCACCAGGATGCTGTCTGGATTAGAGAGTATTAACAGTAAAGAGAGCTTGGTCAATCTTGGGCTCTTTTCTCTGGAGCATTCAAGGCTGAGGGATATCCCACTAAAAGTGTAAAAATATGAGTGTCCTAGACAGGATAGACAGGCACAGTTGTTTTCCCAGCTAGAAATGTCACATACTAAGGTGAGAGGGGGAAAGTTTAAAGGACATGAACCGGCAGGAAATGGAAGGAGAGGGATCATATGCAGGCAGAAGAGATTAGTTTAATTTGGAATTGTAATCAGCACAAAGGGTGTATATTGTGTTCTAATTCCATGAGGAGTCCAGAATCTAGAATCTGGTTTATTATCACTGACTTATGGATATGAAAGTTGCTTTGTATGCAGAAGAGCAGTATAAAGACATAAAATAATACATTACTAAAATAATTAAATAGTGCAAACAAAAAAAGGAGTAAGAAGGTGGTGTCCATGGGTCCAGCCAGATAATCGGCCTTGACCAGCAGCTAATGGCACCTTTGTATTGCTGCCTGTGCAAGTCCCAAAGCTGCTGACTGTTCCTTCACTCTGCTATTTCTGTGTTGACCATATCCTTCCTGGTTCCCTCCATTAGCTCCTTATGTGTTGCATGCTCATGTTTTCAAATACATTTTAGTCCATAGTGTTTAGTTGCCAAACTTGTATTATCTGTAGTCACTTTTCTCTTAAACCTCCCTTACAGCTGTTTCTGTATCTCAGAATGCCCGGTCAGGAGCAGAACATGTGGCAAGAAACATTAATTACTTGATGTTGATACTCCTCAGAGGTTTCCTGAAGTGGCCAAATTGAATCCTCCTCTGCTCTTTTGAAGCCCCCACCTAGCCAGAGTCTGAAATGTTTGCTTTCACCCCAACACTCAGTGGGCAAACAGAACAATGGTGTGAGTGGTCACTTCACCGAGTCTCTAGGGGGGGAAGGGGTCACTCCATTTAACTGTAGGACTGTGTAGTGTTAGTTGGTGACATTCACCTTGGAAGCATCTCTTCATTAAGCAACTTATAATATTTAAGCCAAACAGAAAGAGTAAATTGAAGTGCCAGTAACAGTTTCTACAGCACTGAGGCAGCAGAGTGAATGAGACAGGTCAGGCAGGACACCACATCAGCTCGGCCACAAGTGAAGGGAATAAATCTTTCCTGACGGAAAGGAAACCCTGAGGAAAACTCTTGGGATGTTTAGTCCAGAGTGGACTCTTTCACACAATACACAGAGAATACACTCAGACACTGAAAGAGCAAAATGACCGACATGTCATTACTGCCATCCAACCAACCAACCTCACGTCCTTCTGTAAGTGGCAGCTCTCCCTGCTTTAGCACATGTTTGTCATATTTTGCTGAGGGTAGCACAGAATTGTGTCTGTTCCTTTGACTTTCCCAGTTTTGACAGCAATTTAATAATTGAAGTTTAATAACTTTGCATTAGCTACTATGTTTGCAAAGGTAACCACATATTAGGTGAAAAAAGATCTAGAGCTTTTCTGGAATATAAAAAGTTTTCACGCTCCTTGGAAGTTTTCATGTTTTATTGTTTTACAACATTGAATCACAGTGGATTTAATTTGGTTTTTGGACACTGATCAAAAGAAAAAGACTCGTCAAAGTGAAAACAAATTTCTACAAATTGATCTAAATTTATTATAATGATTAAACACAAAATAATTGTTTGCATAATTACTCACCCCCTTCAAGTCGGTATTTTGTAGATGCACCTTTGTCAGCAATTACATCCTTGAGTCAGTATGGATAGGTTTTTATCAGCTTTGCACATCTGGACACTACAATTTTTCCACATTCTTCTTTAAGAAACTGCTCAAACTCAGTTAGATTACATGGGGATCGTGAGCAAACAGCCCTTTTCAAGTCCAGCTACAAATTCTCAATTGGATTGAGGTCTGGACTTTGACTTGGCCACTCCAGCACATTAGATTTGTTGTTTTTAAGCCATTCCTGCGTAGCTTTGGCTTTATGCCTGGAGTTATTGCCTTGCCGGAAAGTAGATCCTCTCCCAAATCATAGTACTCTTGCAGACTGCTTCAGGCTTTCCTCCAGGACTTCCTTGTAATTTCCCTGTGAGATTTTTCAACAGTGGCTTTCTCTTTGCCACTCTCCCATAAAGCTGTGACTGATGAAGCACCCGGGCAACAGTCGTTGTATGCGCAGTCTCTCCCATCTCAGCCACTAAGCTTGTAACTCCTCCAGAGTTGTCACAGGTCTCTTGATGGCCTCCCTCACTAGCCCCCTTCTTGCACAGTCACTCAGTTTTTGAGGACGGCCTGCTCTTGGCAGATTTACAGTTGTGCCATATTCTTCCCATTTCTTGATGATTGACTTAACAAGGGATATCCAGTGACTTGGAAATTTTCTTGCATCCATCTCCTGACTTGTGTTTTTCGATAATCTTTTTGTGGAGTTGCTTGGAGTGTGCTTTTGTCTTCATGGTGTTGTTTCTGCCAGGATCCTGACTCACCAGAGGCTGGACCTTCCAGATACAGGTGTATTTGATTGAAACACCTTGGCCACACAGCACTAGGCTGAACTGAACTGAACATTCTAGGACAGGACTGTTTGGTGACTTTGTGCTTTGATGTTTTATATTCTGTATTTTTTGCTCATTATTCTGCCATTTGCGCTATTTGTTCTTTTTTGCACTTTGGGGGTCCGATGTTTTTATTTGAATGGGTTCCATGGGTGTCTGTGGGAAGATGGTCTCAGGTTTGTGTACTGCATACATACTTTGATAATAAATGTTCTCTGAATCTTGCATTATTTTAATTTCCACATATATCTCGATACACTGATGTGATGAAATGATCTGTATCGATAGCAGGCAAATCAAAGATTTTCACTGTACCTCGGTACACATGAGAATAGTAAGACAAGTTGCAAAACAATCTGCAGGAACACTCAGCTGGTTGAACAGCATGTTGGGGGAGAAGGTTTATCAACATTTTGGGCTAAAACCCACTTGGCTGAACTAATCACTTCTATTATCTTCATGAGAATATGGTGGAAGGAGAAGCAAGCTCAGTTTGAGGAGATCTTGTCAGGAGAAAATGTTTTTTTGAGAAACAGCAAAGTTCAAGTGTGGAAAGTGACCTATTACTGTCCTAGTAAAAAGATTTATGGATCCATGACAGCTCCCCACCATTGTTTTGTAACTTCACTGTTCGGATGGAACGTCAACACCTCCACTATCAAACATCCAAATCTACAGCACAGAATTGAACCTCAGCTGGTAGCCTCAATGCAGAAGGATGACAGAGAGCAAAGAACCCCAGGCAGCACTGAAGGAGAGCTGCACTCTCAGCAATGCCAACTCTCAGCTGAGATGTTTAAACCAAAAAAATTCGGCCCTCTCAGGTGGATGTGAGCATTTTCTGTGGCGCTGTCTGAAAGGGAGTTTTCCCCAGGGCCCTGGACAATATTTCACAGTCAAAATCAAAGGCAAGTTTAGTGTCATATGCACAGGTGCACTGAAAAACTTGCTTGCCACAGCATCACAGGTACATACATAAATTAAACAAGAAAGAACAGAAAGAAATCGAAGTCTATTTTGGTACAAAATGATCAAAGTGTTGCCAAACTCCAATGATTAGGGCATCATCACTAAAATGAGGCTCTCTTATTGTTAATCCATTATTTGTGAGATTTGGGTGTGTGGAGGTCAGCAGACGTAATTTTTTTATTATAGCAGTGACTTAAAGAAAATATCTCTAAAGTGCTTAAGGCAGCCCAACAGGTATGGAATGCATTATACAAAGGCAAGTTCTTTCTTCTTGGTTGGAACAGACCAGCATACTGGGTAGATATTAAGAGAGCTGCTGCTTTTGTTGAATGATGTTGTGAGATGTTTCATATCCACTTTCCATACCAGGTTAGAGCCTGATCTGAAGTTTTGCAGTGGTACTAGAAAGTTAGTGAACCCTGTAGAATTTTCTCTATTTCTGCATAAATATGATCTAAGATGTGATCCGATCTTCACGAGTCCTAAAACTAGATGAAGGGAACCCAATTAAATAAATACCACAAAAAACATTATACTTGTTCCTGCAGCATTTTTTGTGTGTTGCTTGGATTTCCAGCGTCTGCAGATTTTCTCTTGTTTGTGATAGTTGTTAATTTATTTATTGAGAAAAATGATCCAATATTACATGTATTTGTTGGAAAAAGTATGTGAACCTTTGGGGTAATGCCTTCCACAAAAGCTATGTGGAGTCAGGTGTTCCAATCAATGAGATGAGATTGGAGGTGTGGGTTGTAGAGGTGCCCTGCCCTATCAAAAAGACACACAAAGTCAGGTTACTGACAAAGCCTTCTCTTCTCAAGAGAGATTATTTATGCATACCATGCCTCAATCAAAACAACTTTCAGAAAATCTTAAAGGAAAAATTGTAGAGATGCATGAAGTTGGAAAGGCTACAAAAACATTTCTAAAGACCTCAGTGTTCATCAGTCCACAGGAAGAGAAATTGTCTACGAATGGAGGAAATTCAGTACTCCCTAGGAGTGGGCATCCTGTAAAGATCACACCAAAAGTACAACATGCAATACCGGAGGAGGTGAAAAAGAACCCAAAGGTAACAGCAAAAGACGTGCAGAAATCTATAGAACTTACTAAAATCTTTGTTCATGTCTCCACCATAAGAAAACCACTGAACAAGAATGGTCTTCATGGAAGAACACCACAGAGGATACTACTGCTCTCCTATTAAAAAAATGGCTGCACGTCTCAAGTTTGCAAAAACTTGGATGTTCTGCAATGCTTCTGGGACAATGTTGTGTGGACAGATGAGACAAAAGTTGAACTTTTTGGCAGAAATGCACATTGCTATGTTTGCAGGGAAAAGGGCACTGCACACCAACACTAAAACCTCATCCCAGCTGCGAAGCATGGTGGAAGGAGCATCATGGTTGGGGGCTGCTTTGCTGCCTCTGGGTCTGGACGGCTTCCAATCGTTGAGGGAACAATGAATTCAAAATTGTATCAAGACATTCGACTGGAGAATGTCAGGGTAGCAGTCTGTCACCTGAAGCTTAATAGAAGTTTGATAAGACAATAAGACAATGATCCGAAGGGCAAGAGTAAATCAACAACAGAATAGTTTAAAAAGAAGAAAATCTGTGTTTTGGAATTGCCAAGTCAAAGTCCTGACCTTAATCCTATAAAAGTGTCGTGGAAGGACCTGAAGCAAGCAGCTCATGCAAGGAAGCCCACCAACGTCCCAGCTTTGTAAGGAGGAATGACCTAAAATTCCTCCAAGCCAACTGATCAACAATTACTAGAAACTTCGCTTGAAGTTATTACTGTACAAGGGGGTAATACCAGTTACTGAAAGCAAAGGTTCACATACTTTTTTCCAACAAATACATGTAGTATTGGATCATTTTTCTCAATAAATAAATGAACAAGTATAATGTCTTTTGTGTTATTTATTTAATTGGGTTCTCTTTATCTAGTTTTAGGACTTGTGTGAAGACCTGATCATATTTTGGGTCATATTTATGCAGAAATAGAGAAAATTCTACAGGGTTCACAAACTTTCTAGCACCACTGTGTTTCTGTACAGAAATTCTTAAACCACATCATTCACCCTGCACTCATTGAATTGGTTTGAGAAGGTACTTGCACTTTGCTGGGTGTCATTTTGGGGCCATTTCTATCTCGGAGTGGACAAAATAAGATAATGTGGGAGTTTGCTGGTATGAAGCAGAATGCTGGCTCCCAACAGAGCTATGATAGAGGCGCATCTCCTGCTCACCAATACTCTGCAGCTTCACTCTCAATGGCCGATTGACTCTACCTTATTGATTCTTTCACCACTGACCTACGCAAGGTCAGTTGCGTACCAGCATATTGAGATATTAAAGGAAACTGGAGAACCTGACAAATATCCAAGACGTCTTAGGGAGAACGTGCAAACTCCACACAGACAGCAGCTGAGGTCCTGATTGACCCAGTTTACTGGAGCTACTCTCTGTGCATGCAAAGCCAGCAGCAATCTGGCAGAGTTAAACGGTCTATTTCTGTGTGTGAATACTGTGAAACTCTTGATTCCTGTGTAAAACTCCACTGATTTATTTCCATGAGATTGATTTCATGTTGAAGACCTTCTCGTTCCTTCAGACTTTGTGCATTGGAACTTGAACATCTACTTTCCCAACAGATATTGCTGCAGTGTTTGAAGGGTTTTGCAATCACTACACCACACACACATGACAAGGGAATAATTCTGACCTCCCTTGGACGGAACATTTGGGGGGGATGGGGAGGTTGCTGTACTACACTGGTGAAAGACCTCCATACAGTTGTCAGCTTCCTTCCGAAGGAAGGCGTGCAAGGCATTTTTCAAAATGAAAGAAAGTTGTTTGACTCCTCCTGTCAGCAACAAAATATCAGTCATACCGAAACCTGCTCTTTGGGATTGACTGCATAGGGTCCCATACCCAATAACACCCATGTGCAGATAGCTGTGGGAATTGCTTCTGGTTGTAATTAGGAACATTATTTCCTGCAGCCATTGGGTTCTTGAACGTATCTGCACACTCCTAACCATACGTCAACATTGGAACTGTACCAACCATCTCTTGGAATAGAATCGACTCGTCCTTCATTGCCTTTTTCAGCATACTTGCTTTCATTGAACCTGAATCTGATAACTGGGTGGTGAAATCTGTGCCCAGAGCGAGATGCTGGACTGCGTGTTCTAGGCCCGAAGCCTTTCGCTGCAGTGGTGCCCTGGTCCTAGTGTGAGATTTAAATGATATACTGGGAAGGACTGGGCATTGGGATCGGAGGCAAGAGCCGATTTTGCTCACTCTCCCTCCATGTTCACTCTTTTCTCTCTCTCTCTATGGCACTGAGGCTATGAAAACTGCCCCTGGCTGCAGTGCTCCGTGTCCACTAATATGATGGCTGATAACGAGGCTTTAGGCCTACTCTGGCCTACTCCGGGCTGCTCCGGGGTTCGGATCTAAGGTCTCATTTTAGTTTCGAATGTTGTTGCTCACTTCTATTGTTTGCATGATTTGTGTGTGTTTCTTTTCCCTTTCTCTGCGCATCGGGTGTTGGTCTTTTATTTTAGTTTTTTAATAGGGTTCTTTGGGGTTTCCTGCTTTGTGACTGCCTGTAAGCAAACAAATCTCAAGGTTGTATAATTTATACATTCCTTGATAATAAATGTACTTTGAAATTTTAATTTATATGGCATAACATTAATTGTTTTACAGCAGCTGTGTGGTGCAAAAACTTAAACATTTATGAATTACTAGTGTAAATGCTGATGTATAAATTGTGTATAATCTATATTCTGTATGTTGTCTGTGCCTGTGATGTTGCTACAAACAGATTTTTCATTGAATTGCATCTCACTGGTCTTGTGTACATAACAACAAACTCAACTTGACAACTAATGAACCTCATCATCAACCCGGTTCAATACGTCCAGAAGCAAAATGCCTCCTTTTCATTCCAGCAGGTGGCAATGTAACTTTAATATATAACTATCCCCCTATAGTGGGGGAGCGTAGAACCAGAAGGCACAACCTCAGAGACATCCATTAGAATGGAGATGAGGAGGAGTTTCTTTAGCTGGAGGCTGTGAAATTTGTCGACACAGGCCACTGTGGAGGCCAAGTCATTGGGTGTATTTAAGATGGTTCTTGATTTGTCAGAGTGTGAAAGGTTGGGGAAGGAGGCAGGGAAATGGGTTTGGGATGGAAATGGATCAGCCATGATCAAATAATGAAACTGAATGGCCTGATTCTGCCCCAATGGTCTTATGGCCTTGTCTATTATAATATAACTATCGACCGCCTTGATACATTTACATAAGTGTCAGTAACTAGAAGCAGTTTAAGGGATTTAGCTTGAACAGGACATAGATTCAAGCAGCCACATGGTTGCGTAAAAGCAGCAGAAATGAAATGCCATAGGGGTGTTGGTGAAATAATGAGTGGAAAAAAGTGGGCTGCAAAGCTGAGATGAATGTAATGAAAAATGCCTTGACCGCAGAATTAACTGAGCAAGATGCTGTTGGCAAGTTGAGATGTAGGGGGAGGCATGGGTAGGGTAAGAATAGGGGA
The DNA here is from genome assembly GCF_963921235.1 of Mobula hypostoma. Taxonomy (NCBI): domain Eukaryota; kingdom Metazoa; phylum Chordata; class Chondrichthyes; order Myliobatiformes; family Myliobatidae; genus Mobula; species Mobula hypostoma. The sequence goes on from NC_086109.1 coordinate 57,043,605, forward strand.
TTTATGAAAGCTGAACACAGATGGAACTCTGCATCTTCAGATGGCCATTTTAGTAGCCACTATCAGGATGAGTTTATAATCCTTTGACTCAGGTTGACCATTTTGAAAGAATAACACAAAGAACTGGAGGAACTCACCTCATTTCCTGAGTAACACACATAAAAATTGCTGGTGAACACAGCAGGCTAGGCAGCATCTATAGGAAGAGGTACAGTCGACGTTTCGGGCCAAGACCCTTCATCAGGACTCCATTTCCTGAGTGTTGTTCCAGACTTCCAGCAACTGCAGATACTTGTGTCTCCTGTGTGACTAAAAGTTCCCTTCCCATCTCTCTTTCTCCTATTCCTCTATCCCCTTCCCAACTCTCCTCTATTCTTTCATTCCACCTCTCTCCACCATGTCCTTACTCTGTGATCACTGCCCTATTTCTGCTGGGAGTGAGACACATTTTCCAATCCACAAAAATGGTCTGACAGTGGGGCTAGTAATAGGTAGCAATTGCCACTCCTTGCTCCCACTCTCAAAGTTTCTGTATTCCCCACATTCCTCCTCTGGGAACCAAGTCCTGCTGCTCCCAAGGAAGAAATTTGTCTGACTCCCTAGTCCTTGGTTCAGAGCCATAAACCAGTTTCTCACACTAAATCCTCTTGTGTGTTCATGAAACCATCACTTCCTGACCACGTTATGAGCTATTTGGACAGTGTGAAGCTGTGACCGATGAACACACCTCCAAGATGCATTTCAGTTAAATTTGGTCTTGCCAAATGACATTGTGGTACATCACTGGCAATCAAAATTAAAAAACAATTTGTAAAATCCACCCCCACTTGCTCCTCCACTAAAACTGATGACTTTCTGCAATGTGATCCAATGACTGGCATTGGACCATTTCCTCATCAAACCGACCTTCCTTTGCAGTTCCACCAGAAACCGCTGGGTGGTGATCAAGAGCAGAAACGCCCGCTGATTTTCCATTACTCCTGTAATATTTGAGAACGAAAGCACGTCGTACAGCTGCTTCTAGATAGATATTCCCTTTTGGACTCAAATTGCGTTCAAAGTTGTGCTAAACTGGAAACTGAATGCAATGGTTTAAGTTTCCTGTAAACCTAGTTAGCAATACCAGGAAAGTAAAAATGTCGAAAATGTGCTTTTGAAATGCAATTCTATTCAAAAACTAGTGCTAAATTTGCTGTGTGATCAGAATCAGGTTTAATATCATTGGCATAAGTCGTGAAATTTGTTGTTATGGTAATAATAAAAACTATAAATTGCAGTAAGAAGTCAGTGTATGTGTATATATGTATATATGCATGTATGTATGTGTCCGTGTGTGTATAGATAGATAGATAGATAGATATACACACACAATATATATATTTTAAAAGTTAAATAAGCAGTGCAAGAAGAGGGAAAAAAGAGTGAGGTGGTGTCTAAGGATTCAATGTCCATTTAGGAACGGGATGGCAGAGGGGAAGAATGGCTGAGTGTGTGTCTTCAGGCTCCTGTACCTCCTACCTGATGGCAGCAATGAGAAGAGGGCATGAACTGGATGATGGGGTCCTTAGTGATAGATGATGCCTTTTTGAGACATCGCTCCTTGAAGATGTCCTTGACGCTGGGGAGGCGAGTACCCATGATGAAGCTGGCTGAACTTGCAGCTTTCTGCAGTTTATATAGATCCTGTGGATTTCCACCCCCGCCCCCTGAATTTGCAGCTTTCTGCAGCTTATATAGATTCTGTGGATTTCCATCCCCACCCCCGCCTCTATATCTGATGGGGATGCAGCCAGTTAAAATGCTCTCCACGCTACATCTGTAGAAATTTGTGATTGTTTTTGGTGACGTACCAAATCATCCTCAAACTCCTACTGAAATAGAGCTACTGTCATGCCTTCTTTATAATTGCTTCGATATTCTGGGTCCAGGATAGATCATCAGCGATGTTTGCACCCAGGAGCTTGAAATTGCTCACCCTTTCCACTTCAGAGCCCTCGAAGAGGACTGGTATGTGTTCCCTCATCTTACCCTTTCTGAAGTCCACAATCAGTTCTTTGGTTTTACTGATGTTGAGTGCAAGGTTGTTGCTGTGACGCCACTCAACTAGCTGATCTATCTCGCTCCTGTACACCTTCGCGTTATCATCTGAAATTCTGCCAACAATAGTTGTGTCATCAGCAAATTTATAGATGGCATTTGTCATGGCACCATTAAGAAGGTGACTCGTGTGAGCAGTTCTGATGTGTTTTAGAATGTAATATCTGGTTAACAAAGCTACAAGTGACATTAAAGGGATCATCTCAAAACATGAGAGTTCCCTGTAAGGTTGTACATCCTTCCACCTGTAAGCAACCCGAGTTAAATAACTAAAGATAAGTTTAAAATCAATACAAAATCATTTATTAGTTTTAATGGTGCACAACCATCATTCTTAGTTTAATATTTAAAGCTTATAAAACTTCCTAATTTATACTCCTAGCCCTTGATGAAAACCCACCGAGTGACCCCACTTTACTGAGACCAGCACTGATCATGAACCTGTGCTGGGGCTGAGGTTAGTTAGTATTCCAGCAGGGCTGACGTTCGGGGTGAAGTTGGCGGAATCTGATCTGATTCACTCTCAGTGCAACTTTGCAATCCAGCAGGAAGTCACCGTCTACAAAGCAGGACCAGGTGCAGATTTTAGTGATCAGTGGGAGATCCATTTACTGAGCTCTGGGAAGAAAGCTGACTCTTTTCCTGCTCCATCAAACATTAATTTAGAGCCATTCACTGCTGATGTCCGTTTTCAGAACATGAGAAGTAGAAGTGAGAATAAATCTCTACTCTGCACCTGCTCCACTTTGCCACCAACTCTCCACTGCCTCTGATTCCCTTAGTAAACAAACACCAGTGGTAGTAGTTTACAGGCTCATTGTCTGAGGAAGGGAAATCCAATGTGGTAGGGAATTTCTCCTCACCTCAATCCTAAACAGCAGCCCCCTCATTCTGAGGCAACATGTCATATCAGACAGATCTGGGGCTGTACTTGCTGGAAGTTAGAAGAATGAGTGGGGATCTCATTGAAACCCACCAAGTATTGAAAGGCCTAGATAGGCTGGACATGGGGAGGATGTTTCCAATAATGGGGTGTCTAGGACCAGAGGGCACAGTCTCAGAATAGAAGGATATCCTTTAAGGGGAAGAGTTTCTCTAGCCAGAAGGTGGTGAATCTCTGGAATTCATTGTCGCAGATGGCTGTGGAGGCTGAGTCATTGGGTGTATTTAAATTGGAGGTTGATATGTTCTTGATTAGTAAGGGTATCAAAGGTTATGAGGAGAAGGCAGGAGAATGGGGTTGAGAGAGGTAAAACATCAACTATGATCAAATGCTGGAGCAGATTTGATGGGCTGAATACCTAATTCTGTATGCGTCTTATCTTCTTATAAAACAGGCCACTCACGTTGCACTCACTCAAAGCCAGTCAAAATTGTATTTTTAAGATGACCGTCTCATTCTCCACTGGAATTACCCCATCTCTATTCCCACCACCCCTTCTCCAATGGAATTGTCCCATCTCCACCGCACTGTCCCTTCTCCACTGGAATTTACCCATTTCAATCCCCACCACCCCTTCTTCACTGGAATTAACCCATCTCAATCTCCTCCATCCCTTCTCCACTGAAATTAACCCATTTCAATCCCCATCACCCCTTCTCCACTGGAATCGCCCCATTTCCATCCCCACCACTCCTTCTCCACTGGAGTTGCCCCATTTCCATCCCCACCACTCCTTCTCCACACACTCGATTCAGTCTCAGCTGTCAACTTCCAGATAGTTATTTCTCCTCTTGAGAATGGGGATCAAAGCCCATATGTATGGAGCTCTCTGCATGTCTCCATTGTAGAGGTCATGGGTTAAGTGTAAAAGGTGAACTATTTAAGGGGATCCTGAGGGGTAACCCCATCACTCAAATGGTGGCGATAGTGTGGAATGAGCTGTCAGCAGAACCAGTAGATGGGCTTTGATTTCAGCATTTAAGGGAACTGTAGATACGTCTATGGATGGGAGTGGTATGGAGGGTACGGAGGGCTATGCTCAAGGTGCAGATCAATCAGACTAAAGCAGAGTAACAGCTCATCACAGACTAGATGGGCTGAAGGGCCTGTTTCTGTGTTGTAGTGTCCTATGACTCTCCAGGGATCTGCAGTTACAAGATTTCCACACCTTTACTCTGGACCCCTTTTAACAATAACCATGTACTTTGTCTTGCTGGTTGCACCTGCTTCCTCCTCTCCTCTGCTTCACGAATCAGCACATCAACATTCCTCAACAATTCCAGTTATTAGTGTTTTACCTTTTAAAGATATTCCTCCTTCAAGAAGGATTAACTTTATATTTCCCGACGTTATACTTCACTTGTTGTGTTCTTGCCCTCCCTCCGAATCTCTCTATATACTTTTGCAGATTCCTCCTGCACTTTCCTCAGCTCACTTCTGTAGTGTCCATAGACTTGGTTGTGTTATACTCCGTCTTACTACTCGTGTCAATGGTATAAGTTTCAATCTGCTGGATGGCCAAAACTAACTCTTGTGGCATTCTGATTTTTTTTTAATTTCAAAATATACTTTATTCAAAAATAAATATATACAATAAACCATTCAATAACTTTCCATCCTTTACATACGTTTCCATTAAAGTCCGTACATATCCGTATTTATAGCCACCCACGTGGCACTCCAGTTGTTCACCTTACCACATCATTGTTGAGGGGTATACTCCTCGCCCCCCGACCCCTCCCACTCCCGCGGGTGAAGAAACCTATACTGTGGTCCTTCCCCACCGGGCCCTTGCGGTGGCTGAACCGAGTTTCAGTGCGTCCCTCAGCACGTACTCCTGCAGCTGAGAATGTGCCAGTCGGCAGCATTCTGCCACGGACATCTCCATGTGCTGGTAGATCATCAAGTTTCGGGCCGACCAAAGAGCGTCTTTCACCGAGTTGATGATCTGCCAGCAGCACCGGACGTTGGTCTCCGTGTGCATCCCTGGGAACAGCCCGTAGATCAGAGAGTCCTCTGTTACACAGCTGCTGGGAATGAAATGTGACACTAGCCCGTCCATCCTCCTCCACACCCTCTTTGCGAACTGGCAGTGTGCAAAGAGGTGGGTCACAGACTCCTCCTCACTGCAGTCCTCCCGTGGGCAGTGGGGTGCAGAGACGACGTTCCGGGCGTACAGGAGGGCTCTGACTGGGAGGGCCCTTCTCACCGCCAGCCAGGCGAGGTCTTGGTGCCTGTTGGTGAGATCTGGCGATGAGGCATTTTGTCAGATGAACTGGACGGTCTGCTCAGGGAACCACCCCACTGTGTCCATGACGTCCTTCTCCTGCAGTGCCTGCAGGACATTCCGTGCCAACCACTGCCTGATGGCCCTGTGGTCAAAGGCGTTCTCCTGGAAGAACTTTGCTACGTAGAACAGGTATGCCGGCAACGACCAGCTGACTGGGGCGTTGCGCGGGAGTGGGGCCAGACCCATCCTTCGTAGCCAGGGCGACAAGTAGAACCTGGGCACATAGTGGTACTTGGTGCCCACATACCTGGGCTCTACACACAACCTGATGCAGCCTCATACGAAGCTGGCCATCAGGGTGAGGGCGACATTGGGGATGTTCTTGCCCCCGTTGTCCAGGGACTTGTGCATGGCAGTCCGTCTCACCCGCTCCATCTTGGATCCCCAGACGAATCTGAAGACAGCCCAGGTGATTTCCGAGCTGTAGGAGCGGGGGACGGGCCAGACCTTCGCCAAGTACAGCAGCCCTGAGAGCACCTCACACCTGATGACCAGGTTCTTGCCCGTTATCGACAGGGAGCGCCCTCCCCACAGTCCCAGTTTCTGTTTCACCTTGGCAGTCTGCTCCTGCCAGTTCTTGTTGCACTCCTCCGCCCCTCCGAACCAGATCCCCAACACCTTCACGTGGTCAGACCTTGATGGCGAAGGGGACGCTGGATCGGTCGGGCCAGTTGCCGAAGAGCATGGCTTCGCTCTTCGTGCGGTTGACCCTGGCCCCCGACGCTAGCTCGAACTGTTCACAGATGCCAATCAACCTGCGAACTGACCTCGGATCAGAGCAGAAGACGGTGACGTCGTCCATGTACAGGGAGGTTTTCACTTGGGTCCCTCCACTGCCTGGCAGCGTCACCCCTCTTATGCCCTCATCCCTCCTGATGGCTTCCGCAAAGGGTTCTATGCAGCAGACAAACAAGACAGAGGAGAGGGGACAGCCCTGCCTGACTCCAGACCTGATGGGGAAGCTGTCTGTTTCCCACCCGTTAACCTGGACTGCATTATGGATGTCTGTGTAGCGCAGTCTGATCCAATTCCGGATTCCCTCCCCAAATCCCATTTTGGAGAGCACGTCTGCCATGCACGTGTGCGATATCCTGTCGAAGGCTTTCTCCTGGTCCAAGCTGACCAGGCAGGCGTCCACCCTCCTGTCCTGCACGTAGGCAATGGTGTCCCTCAGCAGCGCGAGGCTGTCTGAGATCTTCCTGCCTGGTACAGCACAGGTTTGGTCTGGGTGGATCACCTGTCCCAGAGCAGACTTGACCCTGTTGGCGATAGCCTTGGACAGGATCTTGTAGTCCACATTCAGGAGAGAGATGGGTCTCCAATTTCTAATGTCCTCCCTTTCCCCCTTCTGCATTCTGATAACTCAGATCCTCTCAACCTGGGATTAAAGCTATTGATTTCAACCCTATTTTCTATCCATTGATCAATCCCCTGCTTGCACTAACATATTGTACCAATCCAGCTTTTATTATATGGAACAAATATCTTTTCAATTTGACCTTCTCAAATATCTTTTGAAAAACCAGATATACTACATCAACTGGCTCCCATTCTTTTTAACACTTCGAGAAGAAACAATTGCCGGATATATGCAAACACGAGGAAATCTGCAGATGCTGGTAATTCAAGCAACACACACAAAGTGCTGGTGGAATGCAGCAGGCCAGGCAGCATCTAAAGGAAGAAGTACGGTCGACGTTTTGGGCCCAGACCCTTCGTCAAGTCTAACTGAAAGAAGAGATAGTAAGAGATTTGAAAGTGGCAGGGGGAGGAGGAGATCCAAAATGATAGGAGAAGACAGGAGGGAGAGGGATGAAGCTAAGAGCTGGAAAGTTGATTCGCAAAAGGGATACAAGGCTGGAGAAGGGAGGGGATCATGGGACGGGAGGCCTGGGGAGAAAGATAGTGGGAGTGGAGCACCAGAGGAAGATAGAGAGCGGGCAAGGAGTTATTGTGAGAGGGACAGAGAGAGAGAGAAAAAAGAGAGAGAGAAAAAGAAGAAGAAAAAAGGGGGAAATAAATAAATAAATAAACAGACAGACAAATAAATAAATAAATACATACATACATACATACATACATACATACATAAATAAGGGATGGGGTAAGAAGAGGAGGAGGGGCATTAACGGAAGTTAGAGAAATTAATGTTCATGCCATCAGGTTGGAGGCTACCCAGATGGAATATAAGGTGTTGTTCCTCCAACCTGAGTGTGGCTTCATCTTGACAGTAGAGGAGGCCATGGATTGACATGTCTGAATGGGAATGGGACGTGTCAGAAATACAATGTTGGAAAGTGTATGGTTATGCACTTTGGTAGAAGAAATGAATGGGTAGACTATTATTTAAATGGGGAGAGAATTCAAAGTTCTGAGATGCAACGGGACTTGGGAGTTCTTGTGCGGGATACCCTTAAGATTAACCTCCAGGTTGAGTCGGTGGTGAAGAAGGCGAATGCAATGTTGGCATTCATTTCTAGAGGAATAGAGTATAGGAGCAGGGATGTGATGTGGAGGCTCTATAAGGCAATGGTAAGACCTCACTTAGAGTACTGTGTGCAGTTTTGGACTCCTTATTTAAGAAATGATGCGCTGACGTTGGAGAGGGTTCAGAGAAGATTCACTAGAATGATTCCGGGAATGAGAGGGTTAACATATGAGGAACGTTTGACCGCTCTTGGACTGTATTCCTTGGAGTTTAGAAGAATGGGGGGGACCTCATAGAAACATTTCGAATGTTGAAAGGTATGGACAGAGTGGATGTGGCAAAGTTGTTTCCCATGGTGGGGGAGTCTAGTACGAGAGGGCATGACTTAAGGATTGAAGGGTGCCCATTCAGAACACAGATGCGAAGAAATTTTTTCAGCCAGAGGGTGGTGAATCCGTGGAATTTGTTGCCATGGGCAGCAGTGGAGGCCAAGTCATTGGGTGTATTTAAGGCAGAGATTGATAAGTATCTGAGTAGCCAGGGCATCATAGGTTATGGTGAGAAGGCAGGAGAGTGGGACTAAATGGGAGAATGGATCAGTTCATGATAGAATGGCGGAACAGACTTGATGGGCCGAATGGCCGACTTCTGCTCCTTTGTCTTATGGTCTTATGGTCTTATATAATTTTCTTTTCATAAAACCAAGTTGACTCCACTTGACCATATCATGAATTTTAATTTCACCACTAATATGAGTGTTGTAATAGATTCTAGCAGATCTATATTTCCCTTCTCCCCCCTCTCATCCATCTGGATTACACTGGAGAATTTTGGAAATGTTTGGAGGGTGTCATTAATGTATTTAATTCCTTTGTAGCCATCTCTTCTTGAAATCTGAAGTCCCTGAGATTACCAGTTTCCAGTTCCCTTAATTTCTCCAGCACTTGCTTGTCATGACTATGAGTTATTTTTAAATGCCTGCAGTCATTAATCTGTTGGTCCCTCACTGTTTCTGCTGCAATCACAGCTCCCTGAATGGTGGTGGGGAACCTGGATGATTAATTTTCCTCCCTACACCATGGGGTATTTCATAGTTCCTATCACTTGAATCCCTTGGGCCTGAAGCACAGTAGACAGGGCGGGCATTTTGCAGCCATTGCCATGGGCTGCGAAGCCCACGAGGCCAGTTTAAAAAACATAGAAAACCTACAGCACAATACAGGCCCTTTGGCCCACAAAGCTGTGCTGAAAATCTCCTTACCTTAGAAATTACCTAGTGTTACCCAGAGTCCTCTATTTTTCTGAGCTCCATGTACCTGTCCAGGAGTTTCTTAAAAGACCCTATCGTATCCACCTCCACCACTGTCATTCCACAATTTGTGTAAAGAACTTACCCCTGACATCTCCTCTATACCTACTTCCAATCACCTTCACTAGCCATTTCAGCCCTGGGAAAAAGCCTCTGACTATCCACACTATCAATGCCTCTCATCATCTTATACACCTCTATCAGGTCACCTCTCATCTTCTGTCACTCCAAGGAAAAAAGGCTGAGTTCACTCAACCTATTCTCATAAGGCATTCTCTCCAATCCAGGCAACATCCTTGTAAATCACCTCTGCACCTTTTCAATGGTTTCCACAACCTTCCTATAGTGAGGCGACCAGAACTGAGCACAGTACTCCAAGTGGGGTCTGACCAGGGTCCTATATAGCTGCAACATTACCTCTCTATTCCTAAGCTCAATCCCATGATTGATGAAGGCCAATGCACCGTATGCCTTCTTAACCACAGAGTCAACCTACACAGCAGCTTTGAGTTTCCTATGGACTCGGACCCTAAGATCCCTCTAATCCTCCACATTGCCAGGAGTCTTACCATTAATACTATATTCTGCCATCATATTTGACCAATCAAAACGAACCACCTCACACTTATCTGGATTGAACTCCATCTGCCACTTGTCAGCCCAGTTTTGCACCCTATCAATGTCCCGCTGTAGCCTCTGACAGCCCTCCACACTGTCCACAACACCTCCAACATTTGTGTTATCAGCAAATTTACTCACCCATCCCTCCACTTCCTCAACCAGGTCATTTATAAAAATCACAAAGAGTAGGCGTCCCAGAACAGATCCCTGAGGCACACCACTGGTGACCGACCTCCATGCAGAATATGACCCATCTACAACCATTCTTTGCCTTCTGTGGGCAAGCTGGTTCTGGATCCACAAAGCAATGTCCCCTTGGATCCCATGCCTCCTTACTTTCTCAATAAACCTTGCATGGGGTACCTTATCAAATGCCTTGCTGAAATCCATATACACTACATCTACCGCTCTACCTTCATCGATGTGCTTAGTCACAGTCTCAAAAAATTCAATCAGGCTCGTAAGGCATGACCTGCCTTTGACAAAGCCATGCTGACTATTCCTAATCATATTATGCCTCTCCAAATGTTCATAAATCCTACCTCTCAGGATCTTCTCCATCAACTTACCTACCACTGAAGTAAGACTCACTGGTCTATAATTTCCTGGGCTATCTCTACTCCCTTTCTTGAATAATGGAACAACATCCATAACCCTCCAATCCTCCGGAGCCTCTTCTGTCCTCATTGATGATGCAAACATTATCACCAGAGGCTCAGCAATCTCCTCCCTCGCTTCCCACAGTATCCTAGGGTACATCTCGTCTCGAGTTATCCAATTTGATGCTTTCCAAAAGCTCCAGCACATCCTCTTTCTTAATATCTACATGCTCAAGCTGTTCAGTCCGCTGTAAGTCATCCCTACAATATCCAAGACCCTTTTCCATAGTGAATACTGAAGCAAAGTACTCATTAAGTACCTCTGCTATCTCCTCCACACACACACTTTTCCACTGTCACATTTGATTGAACCAATATTCCGTCCTTGGACTCACTTTACACCGCACGCTGTCGGAACAGTGCTGCCAGGATAATCAAGGACACGACCCACCCAGCCAACACACTTTTCGTCCATCTTCCCTCCGGGAGAAGGCTCAGGAGCTTGAAGACTCGTACGGCCAGATTTGGAAACAGGTTCTTTCCAACTGTGATAAGACTGCTGAATGGATCCTGACCCGGATCTAGGCCGTACCCTCCAAATATCCGGACCTGCCTCTCGGTTTTTTTGCACTACCTTTCTTTCCCTTTTCTATTTTCTATTTATGATTTATAATTTAAATTTTTAGTATTTACTATCGATTTGTACTCCAGGGAGCGCAAAGCGCAGAATCAAGTATCACTGTGATGATTGTACGTTCTAGTATCAATTGTTTGGCGACAATAAAGTATAAATTATAATGTATAAAGTATAAAGTATCCTACTCTCTCACAGCTTAGCCTCTTGCTCTTCACATACTTGTAGAATGCCTTGGGGTTTTCCTCAATCCTGTACGCCAAGGCCTTCTCATGGCCCCTTCTCGCTCTCCTAATTTCATTCTTAAGTTCCTTCCTGCTAGCTTTATAATCTTCTAGATCTCTATCATTATGTAGTTTTTTAAACCTTTCATAAGCTCTTCTTTTCTTCTTGACTAGATTTACATAGTCATAGTCATACTTTATCGATCCTGGGGGAAATGGCTTTCATTACAGTTGCACCATAAATAATAAATAGTAATAAAACCATAAATAGCTAAATAGCAATATATAAATTATGCCAGTAAATTATGAAATAAGTCCAGGACCAGCCTATCGGCTTAGAGTGTCTGACCCTCCAAGGGAGGAGTTGTAAAGTTTGATGGCCACAGGCAGGAATGACTTCCTATGACGCTCTGTGCTGCATCTCGGAGGAATGAGTCTCTGGCTGAATGTGCTCCTGTGCCCACCCAGTACATTATGTAGTGGATGGGAGACATTGACCAAGATGGCATGCTACTTAGACAGCATCCTCTTTTCAGACACCACCGTGAGAGAGTCCAGTTCCATCCCTACAACATCACTGGCCCTACAAATGAGTTTGTTGATTCTGTTGGTGTCTGCTACCCTCAGCCTACTGCCCCAGCACACAACAGCAAACATGATAGCACTGGCCACCACAGACTCATAGAACATCCTCAGCATTGTCCGGCAGATGTTAAAGGACCTCAGTCTCCTCAGGCAATAGAGACGGCTCTGACCCTTCTTGTCGACAGCCTCAGTGTTCTTAGACCAGTCCAGTTTATTGTCAATTTGTATCCCCAGGTACAACAGCCTTTGTACACCATGGTTCCCGTACCCTACCATCCTTTCCCTGTCTCATTGGAACGCATCTATGCAGAACTCCACGCAAAAATCTCCTGAACATTTGCCACATTTCTTCCATACATTTCTCTGGAAACATCTGTTCCCAATTTATGCTTCCAAGATCCTGCCCGATAGCCTCATATTTCCCCTTACTCCAACTGAACATTTTCCTAACTTGTCTGTTCCTATCCCTCTCCAATGCTATGGTAAAGGAGATAGAATTGTGATCACTATCTCCAAAATGCTCTCCCACTGAGAGATCTGACACCTGACCAGGTTCATTTCCCAATACCAAATCAAGTACAGCCTCTCCTCTTGTAGGCTTACCTAAATATTGTGTCAAGAAACTTTCTTGAACACACCTAACAAACTCCACCCCATCTAAACCCCTCGCTCCAAGGACATGCCAATCGATATTTGGAAAATTAAAATCTCCCACCACAATAACCCTGTTATTATTACGCCTTTCCTGAATGAGTTTCCCTATCTGCTCCTTGATGTCACTGTTACGATTGGGTGGTCTATAATAAACACCCAGGAGAGTTATTGACCCCTTCCTGTTCCTAACTTCCACCCGCAGAGACTCCATAGATAATCCTTCCATGTCTTCCTCCTTTTCTGCAGTCTTGACACTATCTCTGATCAACAGTGCCACACCCCCACCTCTTTTGCCTCCTCCTGTGTCCTTTCTGAAACATCTAAAACCTGGCACTCGAAATAGCCATTCCTGCCCCTGAGCCATCCAAGTCTCTGTAATAGCCACAACATCATAGCTCCAAGTACTAATCCACACACTAAGCTCATCCGCTTTGTTCATAATGCTCCTTGCATTAAAATAGACACATCTCAAACCATCGGTCTGAGCGTGTCCCTTATCTATCACCTGCCCATCCTCTCTCTCGCACTGTCTACAAGCTTTCTCTATTTGTGAGCCAACTGCCTCTTCCTCCATCTCTTCAGTTTGGATCCCACCCCCCAGCAATCCTAGTTTAAACTCTCCCCAATAGCCTTTGCAAACCTCCCTGCCAGGATATTGGTCCTTCTGCGATTTAAGTGCAACCCGTCCTTTTTGTACAGGTCACTCCTGCCCCAAAAGAGGTCCTAATGATCCAGAAATCTGAATCCCTGCTCCCTGTTCCATTCCCTCAGCTACACATTTATCCTCCACTTCACTCTATTCCTATACTCACTGTCACGTGGCACAGGCAGTAATCCTGAGGAGGTTTCTTGACTTCCTTCCTAACTCCCTGTAGTCTGCTTTCAGGACCTCCTCCCTTTTCCTGCCTATGTTGTTGGTACCAATATATACCACGATCTCTGGCTGTTCTCCTGCCCACTTCAGGATGTCAAGGATGCAATCAGAAACATCCCATACCCTGGCACCTGGGAGGAAAACTACCATCCCTGCTTCTTTCCTGCGTCCACAGAATCGCCTGTGTGACCCCCTAACTATAGAGTCCCCTATCACTGCTGTCATCCTCTTCCTTTCCCTACCCTTCTGAGCCACAGGGCCAGACTCTGTGCCAGAGGCGCAGCCACAGTTGCTTCCCCCAGGTAGGCCGTCCCCCCCAACAGTACTCAAGCAGGAGTACTTATTGTTACAGCCACAGGGGTACTCTCTATCCTCTGACTCTTGCCCTTCCCTCTCCTGACTGTTACGCACTTATCTGTCTCACCAGGCTGCCTATAGCTCCTCTCTATCACCTCCTCACTCTCCCTGACCAGACGAAGGTCATCAAGCTGCATCTCCAGTTCCCTAATGCGGTCCCTAAGGAGCTGCAGCTCGACACACCTGGCGCAGATGTGGCTGTCTGGGAGGCTGGGAGTCTCCCCGAATTCCCACATCTGACACCGAGCACAGAACACCGGCCTCACACACAGTCTTCCTGTCTGTATTCTACACAGGCAACCTACCTGGCCTCGATTCGCTAATCTAAAGCCCCTTTGAGCCAAAGACTTCCTATTCTGTCTCCCTCTACTCCGTCGCACGCTCCTCAACCCCCTGCTCTATAAAGCTGTCTCCTTTTAAACTCTTCTCACTGTTCTCACTGGCTGACATCCATGTGCTTGCGCAATCGTGCCCTGATCAAACCGCTGAAGAAATAACCCAACTGAAAATCAACTACAAACCTGTGGGCCTTGAAAGGACATGAGTCAAGCAGGATGGATTTCTGACAATATGTCAATGTTATTGTTGTTTATAGAAGACTTTAACTCCCAGGTTTATTTACTTAGCTGAATGGAAATTCCTGAGCTTCTGTGCTGGAATTTGAGCTCATGTGTCTGGGTAATGAATTCAGACCACTGGATATGTTGGTACTGTACTACTGTACACTGTGTTACTGTACATCAAACAAAGTAGCATAAGCAATTGCACAAGGCACATTTTTGTAGTCCTCACTGTTTAATAAAATTGACTCAATAGCTTCCACTAACTTTGCTACTGTAGCTGCAACCAGCTCTTCACTCCAGCTTCTGCAAACTAATAATTTGAAAGCTTGAATTAGTATAGGTAAGGATTGTGAGATGTGCACCTGGAGAGGATGCACTGCGTCATAAGGAGAGGCTGGATTGGCCAGGCTTGATTCCACGAAACTAAGAAGCGTGAGAAAGGAGAGTCTGGATAGGTGTTTGTGGACAGGATGTCTCCTCTTGTGGGAGAACCATGAACTCTCTGTTTAAAGTTAAGTGTTCCTTATGTAAGACAGATGACATGAAATTTTGTCCCAAAGGATTGAGTCAGGACCTCTTTAAGGCAGAATAAGGTTCATACATGATAAGGCAAGAGGGTGAAAGGTTACTGGGTGAGGCTGGGAATACGGAACGATGCTTACAGGGAGATCACCCCAGGGTCTTATTGAAGGGTAGAGTAAGCATAGGGGCAAAGTGACCCATTCTTTGGATGTATGCGTGTTAATGCTCTGATGCCCAACTTAAAGCTTCGTGCAAAATCGAGACGGGGATAACTTGCATTGGGTGAAAAGTCTCGGCCCAAAATGTTGCCTGTTTATTCCTCTCCATAGATATTGCTCGACCTGCTGAGTTCCTCCAGATTTTTCTGTCTGTGGTTCTGGATCTCCAGCAATTCAGAATCTCCTGAATTTCTGTTGGATTTTATCTTTGGTAATCAGATATTAAACAAATCGATAAAAAGCAGACGGCCATCAGAGAAAGAGTTTAGCTTGTGGGGGCTGTATTTATTCCTGCAGAGCCGTGAAATCAGTACATGGATACTGCTCATACTGGTGTAACAGACCAGCAATACATAATTATCACTCACAATTAACAGAACTTTGTAATGGTTTTGAATCAATGATCACAGTTACAATTTAATCAATAGCAACTTGAGAAGATTGATCGTAAGGGCTCACAATACCTGCTGAGTGTCCGAGAACACCTGTATCACGGTAATGTGACTTTAATGTGGCAGATGTGCGTTCCATTGCCAGCTGCAACTTGACGTGAATTGTTCTGAGCTGGTTGACATGCAAACATCTGTGCTTGGACCTTTTTCAAGTAGAAAAAAATATTGGCAGGAGTGAAGCTGCTTGTCTCATTAGATTAAATTAAGTTAAAAATAAGTTCCTTTCAAAAAGAAACTGAGCTATGCAACGGGGAGGGGAAGTTGCCTCCACAATAACCAGAAATTTCATTTCACTCATACACAGCCCACACTTACCTACTGATAGCTGGTCTCACACATTTGATTTGAGCTGCTCAGGAGTTCGAAGGTTTGATGGGATCTGGCAATCCTTGCCAGTATCTGTTGCATGACTTTAAGTACATTCATAACCAGGTGACGGGTGTCGGATGCCAAGACATACTTGTGAATTATTAATAAGACCTTGTCCCACACATTTGGATCATTACATTGATTTATGTCTCCGCACATTTTGTTTGCAACAGCACCTGCCTCCATTTATATAGCGGCTCTAATGAAGCAAAATGCCCACATGGGAGAGTTGGTGAGGTTGGTGCTGAGTCACATGACATGGACGAAAGCAAGAAGGTAGGTTTCAGGAGGGAGGCTGGGAGGCAGAGAACATTGTGGGGCCATAGGAAAGTGGCATCCTAGAGCTTGGGGCCCTTATAGCTATAGGAACGGCCAGATGCCAAATAGGGCACAGGAGGAGGCCAGTGTTGGTGGACCATGGATGTTTCAGAGAGCTCTAGGATTGGAATAGATAACTGAGAGGGAAGGGCTGAGACTATTTGATTGAGAATTTTGAAATGGAGGCATTTCATCACCAGCTGCCTTTATGTTTCAGGGGTGAAGGGGTGGCTGTGACTTGGTGCCAGGTAAAACCAAGGTCCACAGAGAGTAGGAGGTGTGCAAACAAGCAGGAACAAAGTGCATAGCCAACTGCTGAATTAACAAGGGCTTGTGCAGCAGATGAGGCAGAATCAAGTGGAGGTGGAAATGGGTACATTTCAGGATGCGCTGGAAGCTCATTCTGGCAACATGGAGGAGAACAGGGTCCAGTTTGTCTGTTGCTAGGGAGATGGCTGGATCACAGCTGGTAGAGCTACCTCTCACAGTTACGGCGACCTGGATTCAATACAGACGTCCGATGCTGTCTGCGTGTAGTTTGCGCATTCTCCCTGTGGCTGCTAAAGATGTGAGGATTGGGAGAATTGGCCGCAGTGGATTGCTTCTCGTGCATAGCTGAGTAGTAAAACTGGTGGATTATCTTAAATAGATGTTCGTTGGTCAGCACGGACTCGGTGGGTCAACGAGCCCATGTCTGTGCTCCATGAATGAGCCAGTGAGTGGGGGACTGGAGATAAAGTCTGTGATGGAGTACAGGACTCTTCAGCCGGTGTTCAATACAAAGACATTTCTGTGAAGTTCTGAGTGCCAAACACACCACCCAACACATCAGAGACACCAGGAGATGTAAACTGTTAAATTGTGGGCACAGCCCCTGCTTTGCCTGCCCTCTATACAGATCATTTCAACATGACAGTGCATCGAGGCAGCAGAGGGGAAAAGCGGTAACAGAGTGCAGAATAAAGTGGCACCATCACAGCCAAAGTGCAGAGCAGGCAGACAGACAGTGAAGCTGGTGCAAGACCACGAGGTGATGGCCTTTGAGGCCGTTGATGAGTTCTGGGTTGGGGTGGCCCCCAGGGGAATGCTCCACACGTGGGAGCAGAACCATTGCGGCTGATCAGCTGGCTGCGACTGCGTGTCTGGCAGTGGAAGACCTGCGCGTAACCCAGGTGCTGTCTGTGATGGAAGGGCTGCAGAGGGAACGGCCTGGGGGCAAAAGCTGCATCTGCATTTGGGTTGAGAAGTCCAGGGAGGGTGACACCGTCAATACAAAGAGTGTCTAAGTCTTACAGCAGAACAGAAACCTGATTTGTGAACCTCGGAGTCTACAACATTATTGTGGGGTTTGGGTGGAACTGGAGATAGTTGGCAAGGGATTTACTTTGTAGAGGGAGCTGATGTAAGCAGTTCTGAAGGAGGAGAAAAGAACACAAGACACTAGGAGAAAGAATAGGCCATAGGCCCAACAAACCTGCTCCTCCATTTAATATAATCATGCCTGATGTATAGCAGGACTCAAATCTTCTGTGCCAATTCCCCAGCCCTCTCAATCACCCCAATCTTTCAGAAATGTACCCTCCTTCCCTGTAGGTACCTGAAGGAGCAAACATCCATCAACCCCCTGGGGCAGGGAATCTTGGAGCTAAATCTCCCTCAAAAGGAAGGAATTCCCAACAGTTTTAAATGGTTGCCCATAACCTTGTAAAGGAGAGTCTCTGAGAGGAGAGAGTTGTTGCCAGCATTCCCTGCCAGTGGCTCATGAAGTGATTGGAGGCTCAGTGGGAATACAACTGTGCCAGCAGGAGTGGGTCACGAGGAAAAGATGACTTTGTAGAGTCAGGAGAGAAAATAGAGGGCAATGTGGGTTTGGGAGCGGTCAAAGTTTGACAAGGACCCACACGGAAGATTGGTTAGGAAGATTCAATCATTGGGTATTAATATTGAAGTAGTAAAATGGATTCAGCAGTGGCTGGATGGGAGACACCAGGGAGTAGTGGTGGATAACTGTTTGTCAGATTGGAGGCCGATGACTAATGGTGTGCCTCAGGGATCTGTACTGGGTCCAATGTTATTTGTCATATGCATTAATGATCTGGATGATGGGGTGGTAAATTGGATGAGTAAGTATGCAGATGATAGTAAGATAGGTGGAGTTGTGGATACTGAAGTAGGTTTTCAAAGCTTGCAGAGAGATTTAGGCCAGTTAGAAGAGTGGGCTGAAAGATGGCAGATGGAGTTTAATGCTGATAAATGTGAGGTGCTACATTTTGGTAGGACTAATCAAAATAGGACATACATGGTAAATGGTAGGGCATTGAAGAATGCTGTAGAACAGAGGGATCTAGAAATAATGGTGCATAGTTCCCTGAAGGTGGAATCTCATGTGGATAGGGTGGTGAAGAAAGCTTTTGGTATGCTGGCCTTTATAAATCAGAGCATTGAGTATAAGAGTTGGGAAGTAATGCTGAAATTGTACAAGGCATTGGTGAGGCTAAATTTGGAGTATTGTGTACAGTTATGGTCACCGAATTATAGGAAAGATGTCAACAAAATAGAGAGACTACAGAGAAGATTTACTAGAATGATACCTGGGTTTCATCACCTAAGTTACAGAGAAAGGTTGAACAGGTTGGGTCTTTATTCTTTGGAACGTAGAAGGCTGAGGGGGGACTTGATAGAGGTATTTAAAATTATGAGGGGGGGTAGATAGAGTTGACGTGGATAGGCTTTTTCCATTGAGAGTGGGGGAGATTTAAACAAGAGGATATGAGTTGAGAGTTAAAGGGCAAAAGTTTAGGGGTAACATGAGGGGGAACCTCTTTACTCAGAGAGTGGTAGCTGTGTGGAACGAGCTTCCAGCAGAAGTGGATGAGGCAGGTTCGATGTTGTCGTTTAAAGTTAAATTGGATAGATATATGGACAGGAAAGGAATGGAGGGTTATGGGCTGAGTGCAGGTTGGTGGGACTAGGTGAGATTAAGAGTTCGGCACGGACTAGAAGGGCTGAGATGGCCTGTTTCTGTGCTATAATTGTTATATGGTTATATGGGAGAGGATTAGAGGAGGAGGGCTCAATGCTGGTGGCAAAGCAGGTGAGGGTAGAGTGGGGAAGACAGAGAGTGTAGGAAGGTGATTTACAATAGGCAAATGATATATGAGATTATACTAGCATTGTAAAAAATATTCCTGGAATAGTGAGCAGTTTCACCCAATGAGCATGGCCCTGTGATGTGTTACATGAACCAGCCGGATCTGACAGGGATTAGCATAACCAATTGATCTCTAGAGTATTTTATAGGAACTTGGAGTGATTCAAAGAGCAACTGAGCCTTGTGTGCAGATGAATCATGTTAAAAAGCACTGGATGGTTTTAAAAATTCCCACGTTCCCCTCCTGGACCTTCCTGACACATGACATCAGGCTGACACTGGTCTTGGGGGTTGACAAGGGAAAGCTGGTGAGTGGAAGAAGGAATAGTCAGTGCCATTTCTACTCTTGTTACCGTCTGTGAACTCCTGATGACTGAGTGTGGCTTTTGACATTGTCCCTACTATCTGTGCCATGTCTGCACAGAACAGACTGGGGGCCTGAAACGGGCCTCAGGCTCCTGCATTATCTTCGCCGCTGTACTGGGATCCTGCTGCAACTTCACACTGGAGTCTCTGCCAATGTCGTCACTCCTGCAGAGGTAAGACAGAAATGGGGATTGATGGAGTGGTAGGCAGCCATACATGGAACAGTACTGTGACGTCTCAGCACTGATCTCCGCTGAAAACCATTGGTCAAGGGCCTCCAGTCAGAGGAACACCACTCCACCACTACCCTTTATCTTCTATGGCCAAGCCGATTTTGGATCCAATCTAAGAAGTGCCCATGGGCCCATGGTTCTTAATCCTTGGCATTAGTTACCATGAGGGACCTTGTCAGGTGCCTTACCAAGTAGCCCAGAAGAAAACACCTTCTTCCCTACCTTCAGCAATCATCATCATCACCCGCTCAGGAGACAATCAGCTTTGTAAGACATGATCTACCCTGCACAAAATCATGCTGACTGTCTCAAACAGCACACAGAATGCTGGGAGAACTCAGCAGGTCAGGCAGCATTAGGAGGGAAACTAGCAGGCAAAGTTTTGGGCCAAGTCCCTTCATGAGGACTGGAAATGTGTTCCCCCTTTCTTTCCTGTCCAGTTGATTGTACGTTTCTTTCCATAGATGCTGCTTGGTTTGCTGAGTTCCTCCAGTAATCAAGACTTCCAGCATTGGCAGAATCATTTGTATCTCTATCTCAAATAAGCCCATGATAGGCCTATTCCTCAGAATCTCTCCAATATCTTCCCTACCACTGAAATAAGGCTCGTCAGCCTATAATTTCCTGGTTTGTCTCTACTGGCCTTCTTAAACAAAAGAACAACACTGGCTATTCTCTAATCCTCTGGGATGTCACCCATGGAAAAAGAGGATGCAAAGATCTCTGATAAAGCACCAGCAATTTTCTTTCTTGTCTCTCTCAATAACTTGATGTAGATCCAGATCAGATTCTGGGGACTCATCCACCTTGTTGTACTTCAAAAGACCAAACACCTCCTCCTTGAAATCAACATACCCCATCTCTGATCTCATTATTCTCCATAACTTCTGCTTGGTGAATACCAATCAAAGTACCTGTTTAGTTGGCTGGAAGAGACTTGTGCCCAGACTGATGACAAGCCACTGTTATTTTGTTTGTGGCTCCACAAAAGCTAAAGCTCTGTAAAGTTTTAGACTGTTTATTGGGTGGCCCTTCTAGGTCCCTCATGTTAGTAGCTCATGATGTAGATACTGTATACTTGCATTGGAGTTTGCCCTTGGAACCCTACAAGCTAATCAGGAAGTAGAGATCCACAGCTGTGTGGAGAAGGAAATGGAGAGCTGGCAGCCACTGCAGGGAATGCCTAAGACTTAACACTCCAACAAAGTCGCCACAGTAACGTAGTGGTTAGCATAATGCTTACAGCGCCAACGATCAGAAGACCAGGGCTCAATTCCGGCCACTGGCTGTAAGGAGTTTGCACCCTCTCCCCGTGACCATGTGGGTTTCCTCTGGATGGTCCGGTGTCCTCCCATGTTCCAAAAAGACTTGTGGGTTAGCAGGTTGTGCACAAGCTATGCTGACACCTGAAGCATGGCGACACACGCAGACTGACCCGAGCATACCTTCGGATTGACACAAAGCAATACACTGTGTTTCAATGTAAATGTGGCAAGTAAAGCTAATGTTATTCTTTAACTCAGCAAAACCTTAAGTGCCTGTGCAGATTAGTTGTGAGTCACTGCCCTGCAACACTGATTTTTTTGCACCAATTTTAGGCCAACAGCATGGATGTAACACAATCCCCCAAAGGAGCTCACCGAGCCAAGTTTGGGACTGGGCTTTGTGTGATGTAACTGTGGCTGATTAATTGCCTATTATTCAGCCTTGGAGAGGGATACGTTCAGAAGGACTAGCGGTAGCATTGACACCATTCTCTTGCTCCTTTTGGAGGAGTGGCAAGATGAAGGGAGGAACAGAATAGACTAGCACAGTCGTGAAGGAGATTGTTTGCCTGAGGGAGTTACGGAGTAGTGGCATCTGCCTCAGCACGAGTGCATGGCAACTTTGGTGAGTTTTCTCTTCCTCTGGTGGGCCTGTCATCTTCCCTCGCACGTAAGCTTCTGTTAGGTATAAACTTTACGTTGTTCTATGAGAGATGTGCATTCATCATGCTTTTCACCATCTGACCTTTTCCTGGGGTTGAATGAAGCTGTGACGGTCGCTATAGTCATTGCTGAGTTTCCCAGATTTAACAATATTATGCAATTGACACACAGATTGTGAAATACTGTATATTGTATTCAGGAAAGTCTGGAGAATGTGTGAAACATTTTGGGATTTTACTGATTCGTGATTTTTCGAAGTTGAGTGGGAGTGCTGGACTGATGGAAGTCAAAGCCATTGCATCTGCTGGCTCTTCATGAAAGACATATCACACACCACAAACACATCTCTCTCATTAAGCAGAGGGTTACTGAGTCTGAACTTGGCTGACCACAGCCTTATAATGTGTGACTTTTGGTACCTAGTGGGACAGTGACGGTTAAAAATAGAAGCACAAGCCTCAGCTATGTTCCTGAAACCAATGGCAGTGTGCTAAAATGCAAGTGTGTAAGTGAAACTGTGTGTTGTTGGGGCAGTGCACAAGCATAGATTGAAAACTGGTCAGCAGAGTAGAAGTAAGTGAACCATATTTGGGATAGTCAGTGGTAGCTGGTGCAGCTGCATACGATTCAGTGCTTGAACCTCAGCCACTCATAACAAGCGTCAGTGATCTGGATGAGGGAATGGAACGTAAACCTTCAGCGTTTGTCAAGGACAGGACACTGACTGGGACTGTGATTTGTGGGGAAGGTGCAAAGAGGCTTCAGGGTGATTTCGACAGACTGCATTATAGACCAAAGCATAGGGTGCAGCACTATGTGCATTACTGAGAGGTTATTTTCAACAGGAGAAACAGTGAAGCAGTGTATAATTTAAATTGTGTGAAGAAGTGTTGGTGTACACGGAGACATGGGTGTTCTTGTACATCAATCTTGTACATTGAAAGCAAACATAAAACAAAATTGCTGGAAGAACTCAGCCAGTCAGACAGCATCTGTGTAAAGCAAATCCAGTCAAAGATCCTTCATCAGAACTGAGAACAACTTATCCCTGCCCTGAAACATTGACTTTCTACTGATACTGTCTGACTAGCTGAGTTCTTCCAGCATTTGTTTCTGATGCTACTTTATTTGTCTTCCACTGAAAGCAAGCAGCAGGTATAGAAGGCAGATAAGAAGGAAAATTTGAATGCTGTCCTTCATAGCAAGAGGATTTGATTACAGGAGGAAGGATGTCTAGCTGCAATGGTACACAATGTTGGTGAGACCGCACTTGGAGCAGGAGTGTGTGCTTTTCGTTCTCTTATCTGAAGAAGTATACAGTTACCACAGGGGATGTTCAGTAAAGGTTCACCAAACTGCTCTCTGGGACCACAGTACAGCTAAGTTAGAAGGCATGGGATCCAGGGAAGTTTGGCCAGGTGGATTCAGAATTGGCTTGCCTGCAGAAGGCAGAGGGTGGTGGTGGAGGGAGTACATTCAGATTGGAGGATTGTGACTAGTGGTGTCCCACAAGGATCTGTTCTGGGACCTCTACTTTTCGTGATTTTTATTAACAACCTGGATATGGGGGTAGAAGGGTGGGTTGGCAAGTTTGCAGATGACACAAAGGTTGGTGGTGTTGTAGATAGTGTAGAGGATTGTCAAAGATTGAAGGGAGACATTGATAGGATGCAGAAGTGGGCTGAGAAGTGGCAGATGGAGTTCCACCCGGAGAAGTGTGAGGTGGTACACTTTGGAAGGACAAACTCCAAGGCAGAGTACAAAGTAACTGGCAGGATACTTGGTAGTGTGGAGGAGCAGAGGGATCTCGGGATACATGTCCACAGATCCCTGAAAGTTGCCTCACAGGTGGATAGGGTAGTTAAGAAAGCTTATGGGGTGTTAGCTTCATAAGTCGAGGGATAGAGTTTAAGAGTCGCGATGTAATGATGCAGCTCTATAAAACTCTGGTTAGGCCACACTTGGAGTACTGTGTCCAGTTCTGGTCGCCTCACTATAGGAAGGATGTGGAAGCATTGGAAAGGGTACAGAGGAGATTTACCAGGATGCTGCCTGGTTTAGAAAGTATGCATTATGATCAGAGATTAAGGGAGCTAGGGCTTTACTCTTTGGAAAGAAGGAGGATGAGAGGAGACATGATAGAGGTGTACAAGATAATAAGAGGAATAGATAGAGTGGATAGCCAGCGCCTCTTCCCCAGGGCACCACTGCTGAATACAAGAGGACATGGCTTTAAGGTAAGGGGTGGGAAGTTCAAGGGGGATATTAAAGGAAGGTTTTTTACTCAGAGAGTGGTTGGTGCGTGGAATGCACTGCCTGAGTCAGTGGTGGAGGCAGATACACTAGTGAAGTTTAAGAGACTACTAGACAGGTATATGGAGGAATCTAAGGTGGGGGCTTATATGGGAGGCAGGGTTTGAGGGTCGGCACAACATTGTGGGCCGAAGGGCCTGTACTGTGCTGTACTATTCTATGTTCTATGTTCTATGAGGAGAGATGTAGTTAACAAGAGTTGAGATCACTGGAGTTTAGAAGAATGACAAGGGACTTAATTGAAACTTGCAAAATTCCAAAAGAGCTAGACAGACTGAATGGGTGACTTAGACAAGGGTTCATGGTCTCTGGTTGTAGTTGCGGGGGGCGGGAGATTTCAGAATGAGGTGAGGAGAAAATACTTTGCTTGGAGGTAGATGAACCTCTGGAATTCACTGTAGCAGAAAGTTGAAGAGGCCAAGTCGCAGAATGTATTTAAGGAGAGAGATTTTATCGAGAAATGCGGGGAATGAGCAGGAACATGTTGAGCTCTGTTTGATAATACTCCTGTGAAGCGTCTTGCCTAGTTGTTAGAAGAGAAAAGATGAGGCAAATAAGCTGCCAGAGGAAGTAGTTGAGGCAGGTACATTAATAACATTTAAAAAACACATGGATAGAAAAGGTTTGGAGGAACATGGGCCAAATTTAGGCAATTGGGATTAGCTTAGAGGATATCTTGGTGGCATAGACCAGTTAGGTTGACAGGCCTATTTCAGTGTAGTGTGACTCTGTGACTCTAAACTGTTGTAATGGTGGATTGCTCATGATGGTACTGAACGTGAAGCTAGCCTGAAGGGCCCAGTGACCTCTTCCTCCAGCTCTGTTCTATGTTTCCATGTTTAATACACTCGAACTTTGCAGCAACAGAATTAGTCAACAAAGACAGTTCTCCTTCACTCCAGAACTGAAGATATCTTGAAATGAGATTGTTTTCGCAGATTTGTGCTGCAAGCAGACTTTGTGGAAAGGTGGAGACTCTCATAATATGTTCACAGAGCTCACTGGGATACAGCACTCAGGATAACTCTGTCACAATTTAATGTAAATAAAAGTGAAGATGGAAAGTGGCTGTATCTACATTCTCAGTGGTTGGTAATCTGAGTCTCGGTTTTGGATACATTATCCACTGTATAAATAGCACAATACCTACCGTCCCTGCCAATGTTGACTCAATGTTCTCTTTAGAATTGATGCTGCATAAACACAGGAAGGGGAGCGTCTGGAATTTAACCCCCAATTGGCTGGATTGTAAGTGTCCCGCTCTCCACAGCCTGTGCTCAGAGTCGCCTCACTTCTTGCATTCACCTATCGCCTGGTATCGGCTTCAGCCAGAACCAAAACAGTTCACCATGAACCGCACAGTGATGATGCGGAGCTGCATTGTCATTTAGGAAACATTCCAGCCACCGTTCTTATTTGCTCATTTCTCTAGGCCAGTATCAGCTGACCACCCCCAAATGCAGCTGGTGTTGAGCCACAGTGTTGAACGACTACTGTCCATCTGGTGAAGCATTGTTGAGGAGGCTGTGCAGGATTTAAACCAAACCACAGGGAAGGACCAGTGATGCGTTTCCAAGTTGGGATGGCATGTGACTTGGAGGAGAATCTGCAGGGGCTGGTGTTGCCATATACAGAAACCCATACACAGTAGTAAATATCTCTGGTTTAGGGACAGACTTGGAGAAGCCTGGGTGAGTGGCTACAGTGTTTCATAGATGGGACACTGTGCTACAGGATGGACAATCAAGTGCAAATCAAATGCAGTGGTGCTGAGCTCCTGGCGAGTTGTTAGATCTGCCCTTGTCTAGGGAGGTGGAAGGTATGAATCACACATGACTTATCTTGTAGAAGGCAGAAAGGATTTGGGATGTCACAAAGTGAAGTACTCTGCATCTGAGTTGTTCTTTTGTTGATGTGGCCAGGTCAGTGGAGCTTTTGGTCAATGGTAATCTCAGGGCTCTGTGATGGTGACTCCATTGAACAGTTAGACTCTATCTTGTTGGATGGTCAATGGTAATCTCAGGGTTCTGTGATGGTGATTCCATTGAATGGTTAGACTTTCTCTTGTTGGAGATGATCATTGTCTGATCACCTAGTAGCCCATGAGCAATATCCCCACCTCAGACCTCATAATGGAATGAAAATCTTTGAGGAAGGAGCTGAGGAGGTTAGGCCTAGGGAATGGCCCTGAGGAAGTCCTATAGTCATGGTCTGGGGCTGAGGAGATTGACTTTCAACAACAGAAATGCCCATTGTACACCCATTGGGAGCTCTTAATACCACCCCCAGTCAAAATCTCTCTTGACAGCAGTGCAATCTATGTTGAACAACTCTTGGAAGAAATACTGAATCAGAAGGGCACAAAACCGGTAGTAGCTTGCTGTCATCATTATTGACTGAGTTGGCTGATCAGGTAGATACTTCTGCCAGATTTGGTCCGTAACAGGTCGTGAGAGAAGTACTACAAGAACTAAAGCTTCTCACCCCTCCACCAGCAGCATGTGTGCTTGTCAGTGACAGCATGGATTAAAAAGACCACCCATTACAAAGTTTCATCATCACACCATGAACACCTTCCATTATGTTGTGTGACACTACAATCCTGCTGATTGGATGGACCTTCCATTATGTTGTGTGACACTACAATCCTGCTGATTGGTTGGACCTTCTATTACCTTGTGAGGTCCTACAATTCTGCTGATTGTTGCAACGCAAACAGATCTGGCAGCTCAGAACTGGGCACCTGTGAGGTATGGTAGACCTCCACAGCAGCAGACACATACATCATCACACTCTGCTAACTCATGACCTGTGTTTCCCTCACTAACTTTTGCCATCAAGTGGAGCAGTTCAGGGTCGGTGCTGGTTCATGAGTGGTGCACAAGGGCATGCTAAGGAGCAGGTGTCCCCCAGTGATTTGCTGACAATGCGGTGATGCTTTAACACTGGGCCATACATGTGTTAAATATCAAAAATAGTATGTAATAGACAGCTAAGTGATCTCATGATCTCACAGACAACACATCAGATCACCACTATAATCCTGCCCTTTCTGGTCAGGAATGATGGTGCATGATAAAGCAACTGATGACGGGAAGATCCCACAATATCAGCCCTGGATGGTCCCAGGGACCAGGCTGAACCATTCACAGACAGCCAGGAGTGCCCAGTGGCCAATCCTTTTCAGCTGATGGCTGAAATCCCTACAGTCACTGGAGCCAATCTTCAGTCAATTTGAATTTCGCTCCACAAAATGGCTGCAATCACTGGATACCACAAAGGCAGTCAACATCCCAGCTGTAGCTCCAGTTTTGTGCTCCAGAACAAGCTGTGCCTCTAGCTGAGCTGTTCCAGTATAGTTACAAACCCAGCATTTACCCACAAATGTGGCAAATTTGCCAGCGGGAGAAATCCAGTCCAGTTAATCATCCTCAATCGGTTCACTGCCAAATATCCATACTGATGAGCTGAATGAGCTCAATGGTGTCAATCACTGGGCTGAAGAATTGTTTCCTCAACAGTAACCTACTCACCAAGACAAGCTCCCAGAGAAGGCAGCATGCATTAACTAGATAGCCTTATTTGGTGACATTGGTTGAGGGAGAAACACTGGCCATTCGAGGAGGAACACTTCTGGTTATCAATGGAAGCCAGTAGCTGGAGTTGACAAGGGTCGGATACAATGTCCTACCCAAAAGAAAGACCTCTGACTTGGTAACGCTCCCTCTTTACTTCAGGGAATTACCAGCATAAGCATTGTGCACAAACTTCTGAACTTCCCCTTTGTCTGACTCAGAGAGGTGAGAGAACAGCCTCCAGTCATTTCTACAAATTTTGCCACATCTGAACAAAAAATTATGTACGAAGTGCTGGAGGAATTCTGCAGGTCAGGCAGCATCTATGGAAATGAATAAACAGTCAACATTTCGAGCCGAGACCTTTCTTCAGGACTGGAAAGGAAGTGTGGGAGGGAGAATCACCAGAATAAAAACATTTGTTTTTCCCCAGGTGGTTTAGAAATGTAAAGCTTTTAATTCTGGCCACTCGCCCCTTCGTTTCCAGTCCTGAAGAAGAGTCTCAGCCCAAAATGTTGACCGTTTATTCATTTCCATAGACGCAGCCTACCTGCTGGGTTCCTCAAACATTTTGTGTGTATTACTCTGGATTTCTAGCATCTGCAGAATCTCTTGTGTTTAAACAATTATACAATTATTCATGGTGCAGAGATTCGCATAAAATGACAAAGAGCACAGTGGAAGCAGAGTCACTGATAGCATTTATGAAGTGATTGGTTGAGCACTTGAATTGCCTGGGTATAGAAGGCTGAGGACTGAGCGCAGGAAGACGGGATTAACTCACATGGGTGCGCAGTGGTCAACATGAATGTGATGGGCCAAATGGCCTGGATCCATACTGTCTGGCTCTATGACCATATAACTCTGTTCCTTCAATAAGTAAGTATTTTCCCATATACCAGAAAGGTTGCTTGCTGAATCATCCTGTCATGACAGTTACACAATAGGTTAACAGAATGCATCAGGGGTAACATTTACCCTTTGAAATCATAAGATTGTGGCTCTATCTTCATTTTGAAATCTGAGAGGCAGCTGATTTAACTGAGACACAACCACACAATACATTAAACCAAAGTCTTGACTGGCTAGCTATGGCTTCTCAAGTTGATATTAAAAATCTGTGTGTCCCGCACTGGCCAATGTGTCTCCATTAAGAAAAACAATGGATTTAACTGTTTGTTAAAATAAAACAGACTAGGCTTACATTTAGCTGTCAGCTTTCACATCCCTTTCTGTAAATCCTCTTGTGCATCTCAGCCAGTGAAGTGACATTCAGTGAAGTTGCTGCAGTATTGTAGGGAATCTCAATGTGCTACAGTGTTCCTATTTCAGTAAGACTGAGTGAGAGAAAAGTCACGATGGTGACTGCCCCCACTCCCCAATCACTACCAACCCTATGGTCTTACAAAATACCCTTGGGTAATCTTTTATACCCACCTGGGCAGAAAGGAACTCACTTTACCTCCTCACTCATAGACAGTGTTTCCAACATACTTTCAGTCCTACTATGTGGGATTTTAAACTTACTGCTGCAAGCTCTTCTGTTGGGCTTAAACCCTTAACACCCACAATGCAAACGTAAGCTCAGCTCTTCAAGCATGTTATATGGAAAGGCTTTGAAGCATCTCTTCAAAATATGACCAGGTAATGTGAACTATTGATTAGATCATCAAATTGATACAATCACAAAGAAGGCACGCCAATGGCTATACTTCTTAAGGAGTTTGAGGAGATTTGGTGTGTCACCAAAACCTCTGGCAAATTTCTACAGATGTACCATGGTGATCATTCTGACTGGCTGCATCACCATCTGGTACAGAGGAACCAAGGCACAAGATTGAGAAAAGCTGCAGACGGATGTAGACTCAACCAGCTCCATCGGGGGCACTAGCCTCCTCACCATTGGGGCATGAAGGAACCACACCATCCAACATGTGTCCTCTTCCCATTATTACCATCAGGGAGGCGGTATAGGAGACTGACGACACACACTCAACAATTTAGGAACAGCTTCTTCCCCTGGGCTATCAGATTTCTGAACAGCCCATGACCCTCTGAACATTGCCTATTCTATTCACTGCCCACTCATTACTTTGCTCGCTTTCTGCACTATTTATTTATATTTTTCATTTATTTCTTGTTGTAACTTATTCTCATTTTTAATGTCTGCCCTGTACTGCTCCAACAAAACAACAAATTCCATGCCGTCTAAGTCAGTGATAAAAAACTTGATTCTGATTCTGGCTGAAGGGCCTGTACCGTGGGGTGTGACCTTCGCATAGACTATCACATGGAAAGCCTATTACGCTGATGAAAAGCAACTGCACTGGAGATCCCACAGGGGAGATCAGAATCAGAATCAGGTTTATTATCACTGATATATGTCATGAAATATGTTATTTTGTGCCAGCAGTGCAGTGCAGAGACATAAAATTGCTTAAAATTACAAATATAAATTGTGCAAGAACTAGACATGATGATATCGTGTCCATGGACCATTCAGAAATGTGATGATGGAGGGTAAAAGCTATTTCTGAATCATTGATTGCAGGTCTTCGGGCTTCTATGCCTTCTCTCCAATGGTAGTAACGAAAAGTGGGGATGACCTGGTGAGAGTCCTTAGAGGTGGATGCTGTCTCCTTCTGTGCATCTCACTGACAGTCAAGTTCTCACCTACGCTAATCCAGTTCTTTACTTTTTTTTTGTCCCCATTAAACCTCCCTCTCAATCTCCAGTCCTGCCCCTGCCACCACCTGCACTGGGAAGTTTGCAGTTGTCACCAACCAAGCAGCAAATACGTGGATGTGAGAGGAAACCTGGGGGAAAGCTCATTGCTACAGACTTTGCTTCAAAAGGAGGATCCTTCTGCATTAGTGGGTAATAAACCACACAAAAAGCAAATTAGGATCTATTGTATTCTGCAGCAGGGAAAGAGTGGAGGTCTAACTAGAAACTAATATGTTTCGGGCTATATGTACACAGGTAGGTCTGATTCATCATGTGCAAGAAAACCAGGCACAGTGGACTAAATTATACCAGTTCAGAGACTCAATGAGTCAAAGGCTTTCCTTTTATTCAAATACAAAAGGTTTTCATTTCCTCTTTTCAATACACCTTCTGTGTTTCTCACCGTTCTCAACATTCCTTCAATTAAACCCATTCAACTTCCCATTGCTTTGTTCTGCTGTTTCAGAACAGAAAGAGAAAATTAACTAATCCCTAAGTACTGTATTCTATCTGACCAAAATAATATGTGTACTGTCTTGAGGTGGAGCACTGGTAATCTTGATGTTACTCTGTTCGTGATCTAATCATGAAAAGGAAGAGAATTATAGAAGAGCGGTTCTAGCTGAGCCACCACCTCCAGTGTGCACACTTCTGATCCGCAGCCATTTTCTGTGCAGTTCCAATTAACTGTTTATCTGCTGATTGTTACTCAGTCCATCTGCAATGATACCCCAGAGGTTTCTTAGATTGCAGTGACACTATAAATTTTTTACTACACATACACATTTGCAGAACACTACACATTTGCAGAACAATGCAACCATTTTTAGTTCTTCTAGAAGGACAGAACTGCCCTTTTGGGCTGTAATCTTATTCCAGAATTTAGTACAAACATTCACGTCAGTGTTGTTACTGTATAGCTCTGGCAGTGGTGCTAGAAAGTTTGTGAACTCTGTAGAATTTCCTTTGTTTCTGCCTAAATATCATAAGTCTTAAAACTAGATAGAGAACCCAGTTAAATAAATAGCACAAAAACACTATAGTTGTTCATTCATTTATTTATTGAGAAAATGATCCAATATTACATGTATTTGTTGGAAGAAGTATGTGATCCTCTGGGTAATGCCTTCTACAAAAGCTATTTGGAGTCAGGTGTTCCAATCAAAAAGACACACAAAGTCAGGTTACTGACAGAGCCTCCTCTTCTCAAGAAAGATCTGTTTATGTGCACTATGTCTCAATCAAAACAACTTTCAGAGGAGCTCAGAAGAAGAATTGTAGAGATGCATGAAGCTGGAAAAGGCTACAAAAACATTTCTAAAGACCTGAGTGTTCATCAGTCCACAGTAAGAGAAATTGTCTACAAATGGAGGAAACTCAGTCCTGTTGCTACTCTCCCTAGGAGTGGGCATCCTGCAAAGATCACACCAACAGAACAATGTGCAATGATGAAAGAGGTGAAAAAGAACCCATGGGAAACAGCAAGAGACCTACAGAAATCTCTAGAACTTGCTAAATTCTTTGTTCATGTCTCCACCATAAGAAAACCACTGAACAAGAATGGTATTCATGGAAGGACACCACAGAGGAAACCACTGCTCTCCAATAAAAAAATTGCTACACGTCTCAAGTTTGCAAAAGACCACCTGGATGTTCTACAACGCTTCAGGGAAATGTTCTGTGGACAGATGAGACAAAAGTTGAACTTTTTGGCAGAGATGCACATTGTTATGTTTGGAGGTAAAGGGCAATGCACACCAACACCAAAACCTTGTCCCAACTGTGAAGCATGGTGGAAGGAGCATTATGGTTTGGGGCTGCTTTGCTGAGTCAGGGCTTGGACAGCTTGCAATCATTGAGGGAACAATGAATTCAAAACTGTATCATAACATTTGACAGGAGAATGTCAGGGTAGCAGTCTGTCACCTAAGGCTTGATAGAATTTGGTTAATGCAACAAGACAATAATCCAAAGGCAAGAGTAAATCAACAACGGAATGGTTTCAAAAGAAGAAACTGTGTGTTTTGAAATTGTTGAGTCAAAGTCCTGACCTTTATCCTGTAGAAGTATTCTGGAAGTCCACCAATATCTCAGAGTTGAAGTAGTTTTGTAAGGAGTAACGGCCTAAACTTCCTCCAGGCCGATGTGCAGGACTGATCAAGTTACTGGAAATGTTTGGGTGAAGTTATTTCTGTACGGGGGTGGTGGGGTCAGACCAGTTACTGAGGGAAAGAGTTCACATCACTTTTTCCAACAAACACATGTAATATTAGATCATTTTTCTCAATAAGTAAATAAACAAGTATAAAGTTTTTGTATTATTTATTTAATTGGGTTCTCCTTATCTAGTTTTAGGACTTGCGTGCAAATTTTATGTCATATTTATGAAGAGATAGAGGAAATTCTACAGGATTCACAAACCTTCGAGCACCACTGTAGCTCTGGGTTGAGTGAACAGGGTCCTCTCAGCTGTTCTTGAGTCTTGACTTCACTTATAACCATCCTTGTGGTTCTAGGCTTACAAAGTGGCAAGAGCTTATCAGAGCTATTATATTTGTTTTGCATTTCTATTGCAGTCTCTTCTCTGAGGATCGTCACCTTGTGAGGCTTGTGAGTTCCTGAGATGCTGAGAGTGATGCTGTCTGAACTTTAACCAAGTGGTACTTGGCTCCTGGTAGGTTTACCCATGGCAGTCAGGTTAAGGGGGAGATGACAGACAAAGAGCAATCCAAACAAGATCTCAACAGAAGATGACACATCTGGTGGATCTGGCATCAGCTTCTGGAGGAAGATGACGACACATCACAATAGCAGTGAAAGTGGAGGAAGGCTGCAGTAGTGAAGGGTTTCCAGTCATTTTGCATTCTATGTCACTGGGCCCTGACCCTGATCAGTCAAGAACAGTGTGGTAGATGCTGATGCACCTCCCCACATTAAACAAAGTCATGCACAGGTGTTCTCCATTAAGGGAATCCACCCTAACATCTTGAATTGGCCTCTACAGCCAGCTGAACACCCACCAATAGGAGAATATCATACTCAAATTGAGTGATTTCACTATTACAATACAAAAACTGATGGGTCAAGGGTCAAGTACATTAGTAATTAAATTAATTAATTAAAGTCAGTCCCGAGCCTTGTGGCCCATCAGGCCGGTGCTTATGTCAGTTTCCATGGCGTGTAGCGACTGAGAGTACGAGACTACCCCCCCACCCCTGGATAGGATGCCAGTTAACCCCCAGCATTTTTGTCGGTACCCATTCTCATCTGGGTTCATTGAAGCATTGTGTGATTAAGTACCTTGCTCAAGGATTCACATGCTGCCCCAGCCAAGGCTCGAACCCACGACCTCCAGATCGCTAGACCAACACCCTAATCACTTGACCACGCACCACACAAGTACATTAGTAAAGGAAGGAAAATCATGAGGTGAAAAGAACCATTGCCCGCTATTACCATCTTCATTCTGCCCTGTCCTAAGGTCTCCAGGATAAGAGGAATACTTCAACTTCTACTGTAAATGACTCAGATTGAAGTGGTGACTAAAAGTGGCAAATAATGATTCCAGCTGCTGCAGTGTTTAGCTTCTGAGTGAAGGTGATTTAATTCTGATACCTACAAGCTACTCTGTAAGCCTGGTTCTGTCAGGAGGAGACAGATGCCTGAGATGTCATTGTAAATGATGGGAAGGGGAGCTGGAGATGAGGTGTGAGGAAGAGGAGATTGGCGAATGGGCTCAGGTGGTTGTACTTTCAGCTGTGTTGGTTGTTGGGTTTGAAACCCAACTACTGGGCACAAAACTGCAGTGTAGGGCTGAGGAAGTCCGGCAAAGGTGCTGCCTTTTGCATACGATATTGCACTGAAGTTCCGTTTGCTCTCACAGGCCAGATGTCTTATTGCACTGTTTTACAGAGGAGTGGAGGTTATCCCCCAGCATTTGGGCTAATACTTATTCTCCATTAAGCACCAGTAGTTGTGATATCACTCTCCTGTGGAAGCTGGATGAATGTGTGTCAACTGCAGGCTTCCCCACATACAAAGTGACTCTACTTTGAAACACGTTTCAGTGGCTGTAAAGAGTACTAAGAGAATAAATGTCATGGAGGATTGTGTAAATCAGGATCTTTCTTTTTCTCACCATCTAATGCAGAAGAGCTGGGGGCTATAATCTATCAAATCCATTTTGACCTATATTTCCGGGTACATTACTGAGGCAGGATCTGTGTGTATGAGATCAGTCCAAGATCACAAAGCCAAGGTTAAACAGTCGGGTCAGGTGCCAGGCAGTAAACGAAGGGGAACCAAATCTAGATCCAGTCCACACAGGGTCTAACTGAACCGAGAAATTAATGTGAAAATCAAATATTGCAGATGCCGGAATTCTGAAATAAAATCAGAAAACATCAGAAAACACTCAACATCCATGGAAAAGAAGAAATGGAGTTCAGGCTTCAGGTGGGAGACTGTTGGAGTAGAAATTGGTGTGGTGGGATGTTCCTCGAAGACAGGTGAGCAGAGGATTTCAAATTTACCTCTTTGGTGGCCTACACTCAGTGTTTGGGGTAAACTCGTCAATATTACCTTTCATGGATGAGGATGGGATCCTCTGATTCACCGTTCTCCCACCTCTTGCCCATGCTCCAACTGTGGCCACTTGCTTTGAATTTTACCTTTTAGTGTTGGACTGGATGTCCCAGTCAAAACTGCTGAGCTAGATGCATCAAAGTTGCTGGTGAACGCAGCAGGCCAGGCAGCATCTCTAGGAAGAGGTGCAGTCGACATTTCAGGCCGAGACCCTTCGTCAGGACTAACTGAAGGAAGAGTGAGTAAGAGATTTGAAAGTGGGAGGGGGAGGGGGAGATCCGAAATGATAGGAGAGGACAGGAGGGGGAGGGATGGAGCTAAGAGCTGGACAGGTGATAGGCAAAAGGGATATGAGAGGATCATGGGACAGGAGGTCTGGGAAGAAAGACGGGGGGGGGGGACCCAGAAGATGGGCAAGGGGTATATTCAGAGGGACAGAGGGAGAAAAAGGAGAGTGAGAGAAAGAATGTGTGTATAAAAATAAGTAACAGATGGGGTACGAGGGGGAGGTGGGGCATTAGCGGAAGTTAGAGAAGTCGATGTTCATGCCATCAGGTTGGAGGCTACCCAGACGGAATATAAGGTGTTGTTCCTCCAACCTGAGTGTGGCTTCTTCTTTACAGTAGAGGAGGCCGTGGAGAGACATGTCAGAATGGGAATGGGATGTGGAATTAAAATGTGTGGCCACTGGGAGATCCTGCTTTCTTTATTTTCACCATGGATGTCCAGTCCCTATATACTTCCATCCCCCATCAGGAAGGTCTCAAAGCTCTACGCTTCTTTTTGAATTCCAGACCTAATCAGTTCCCCTCTACCACCACTCTGCTCCGTCTAGCGGAATTAGTCCTTACTCTTAATAATTTCTCCTTTGGCTCCTCCCACTTCCTCCAAACTAAAGGTGTAGCTATGGGCACCCGTATGGGTCCTAGCTATGCCTGCCTTTTTGTTGGCTTTGTGGAACAATCTATGTTCTGTGCCTATTCTGGTATCTGTCCCCCACTTTTCCTTCGCTACATCGACAACTGCATTGGCGCTGCTTCCTGCACGCATGCAGAGCTCGTTGACTTTATTCACTTTGCCTCCAACTTTCACCCTGCCCTCAAGTTTACCTGGTCCATTTCTGACACCTCCCTCCCCCTTTCTAGATCTTTCTGTCTTTGTCTCTGGAGACAGCTTATCCACTGATGTCTACTATAAGCCTACTGACTCTCACAGCTATCTGGACTATTCCTCTTCTCACCCTGTCTCTTGCAAAAACACCATCCCCTTCTCGCAATTCCTCCGTCTCCGCTGCATCTGCTCTCAGGATGAGGCTTTTCATTCTAGGACGAGGGAGATTCCTCCTTTTTTAAAGAAAGGGGCTTCCCTTCCTCCACTATCAACTCTGCTCTTAAACACATCTCCCCCATTTCACGTACATCTGCTCTCACTCCATTCTCCCGCCACCCCACTAGGAATAGGGTTCCCCTGGTCCTCACCTACCACCCCACCAGCCTCCGGGTCCAACATATTATTCTCCGTAACTTCCGCCACCTCCAACGGGATCCCACCACTAAGCACATCTTTCCCTCCCCCCCGCCGCTTTCCGCAGGGATCGCTCCCTTCGCGACTCCCTTGTCCATTCGTCCCCCCCATCCCTCCCCACTGATCTCCCTCCTGGCACTTATCCTTGTAAGCGGAACAAGTGCTACACATGCCCTTACACTTCCTCCCTTACCACCATTCAGGGCCCCAAACAGTCCTTCCAGGTGAGGCGACACTTCACCTGTGAGTCAGCTGGGGTGATATACTGCGTCCGGTGCTCCCGATGTGGCCTTTTATATATTGGCGAGACCCGACGCAGACTGGGAGACCGCTTTGCTGAACACCTACGCTCTGTCCGCCAGAGAAAGCAGGATCTCCCAGTAGCCACACATTTTAATTCCACATCCCATTCCCATTCTGACATGTCTATCCACAGCCTCCTCTACTGTAAAGATGAAGCCACACTCAGGTTGGAGGAACAACACCTTATATTCCGTCTGGGTAGCCTCCAACCTGATGGCATGAACATTGACTTCTCTAACTTCCGCTAATGCCCCACCTCCCCCTCGTACCCCATCTGTTACTTATTTTTATACACACATTCTTTCTCTCACTCTCCTTTTTCTCTCCCTCTGTCCCTCTGAATATACCCCTTGCCCATCCTCTGGGTCCCCCCCGCCCTTGTCTTTCTTCCCGGACCTCCTGTCCCATGATCCTCTCGTATCCCTTTTGCCTATCACCTGTCCAGCTCTTGGCTCCATCCCTCCCCCTCCTGTCTTCTCCTATCATTTTGGATCTCCCCCTCCCCCTCCCACTTTCAAATCTCTTACTAGCTCTTCCTTCAGTTAGTCCTGACGAAGGGTCTCGGGCTGAAACGTCGACTGCACCTCTTCCTAGAGATGCTGCCTGGCCTGCTGCGTTCACCAGCAACTTGGATGTGTGTTGCTTGAATTTCCAGCATCTGCAGAATTCCTGTTGTTTGCTGAGCTAGATGTTCAGAGCTGGAGAATTGCACTTTCAAAGTGGCATGTGAATGTATTGAAACAAAGATCACAAAATAATTGAAAGTTTGTTTCTTAAGCAGGTTACCGATTAAAGAATAAATAATTCCTGAAATTCCTAATCAAATATATGAATGATATATTTATCTTCCTTTCCTCTCTATTTCCTTCTTTGCTTGAAAATGCCTCTATAGAAACAAAAAAGAATTTTAATTTGATATTGCATTAAAAACTCTGATGGATGCAATGTTCGTTTAATATTCCTGTATTAATCTACAAGTGAAAAATCCCCTACAAAGACCAGAGGTAGTTCATCTTGGAGTGAGCTGTGTGGATCTGCGTGCGCTGTGTCAGGTTTCCTTTAACAACCGGGTGATCGCTGTAATAGCCTGATGTAACTGAAGCCCAGTACTGATGAGCGGCAGGAAGACATTTACCTCTTTTCGCTTTATTTATTCATGCCTGGCATCTGCTGTGAACAACTCTTTTATCTTGCTTTTGAGGACCATCCTTGCCTGTAATCACCACGTCCCACTGCACTGTCCCAAGCTCCCATTCTTCATGTTGATGTGGGTATCTGTACTGTGGAACAAGAAAGAGCACTTCTTCAATTCTTAGATTTGCCTGGTATACTCTGCAGCATAAATACTTAGCATCTCTCTCCTGCTCTCTCTAAACTGTTGCATCTTTCTTGGACACTGGTCATAAGTCTATATGACTGATTGGAAGGAAACAAAATCCCAATAGAAGGCAGTTGGTAGAGAGCCGAGAGCAAACACAAAGAAAGCCATTGATTTTAGCTGTGCTTTAGCACGGAAAGCAAAATAAGTGAGGTGCAAGAATGTTGAAGTTCAAATTAACATGTCTTTCATATACCTGATATCTGGAGAACTTGAAGTGGAAAGTTTACCAATAGCATGGCGAAGCTGTTGTGCTCAACATGGATTATCACCTTGTAATCTTCACAGTCACTTAACAAAGCAAATGGCCTTGACTGATATGCGAGCACTGGGGCTGGAAGGGACTTCGTGACTGTTATCTGTCAACTGTATAATCTTTCAAGCAAAGGAGTGTTTGACACTGAAGCCTACAGTAGCTGTTGAAGAGCAGTCACATCTGTAGAGTGCATATTGTCAAATGAAGGTTTCTCCTTTATATTGGTCTACAAAGGCAACAGCAGTGCCTAAAAAGGCAATTTTTATTGCGAAAATATCCAATAACCATAAAGAAACTCATGCTTTTTTCAGTGTGCTTAAACCACAGCCTCGATTTAAAATTTAAGTCAAAGTGTCAACATGAACGGATGTCGTGCTACAGGAGATGTAGATGCAATTTCCTGGTCTGTTCTGATCTTGACCCTGGTTACATTACCTCTAGGACCAGGGCATTATTTAAAATAAACCTGCTGTTGGTGACAACTAAAATGAGTGCACTGCCTTCACCTTCTGACCTGTGGCTGTTCAACTATATTCCAACGTGAACCTCCAGTTTGCAGCAGGTGAGCAGCATTGCCTGCAGGAAGGAAGGGCGTTCTTTAAATATGTCAACTGGGGATCACCATTTAATTTTAGCTGCCAGGTTTTAATCCAAGGGTTCAAACAAGGACCTCCCAAGTATCATATTTCCCACTCTTGTCTGTCAATCAGGTGGTGGATGTGCTTGTTATGATCCCAATAGTTTAGTGTGCTGAGCCGAATGCCTTTTCAAATCAAACATTTCCCCAGCTGGCAGTTAACATTGGTAAATATTTGAGCCTGGACACTTCTAGCTCTGTTGAAATCATATAATGCATCCTTTCACCGCAGTTCTGCAGTTTATCATTTTCCTGCATATAACAACTAGTACATTTCAGAAAATATCCAATAAATGCTTTAAGATGTCTCTAATTGCTTTAAGATAAATGGAACTATATATATTTAGTCTCTTTTTGTTTAATCTTCCTAATCTTTCATTTCAGCACCTGTGTTTTTCTTTTCTTAGATATATAGGACCATAGAGCTGCCATATCTGTCCATTGCAATGAAACCTGCTAAAAATGTTCCCTTAATTAGTTCTCCTTGTAGTAAATGTACACTGCACTGTTTAGAACCGCTTCATTGGAAATTTCTTGCTGCTTTGAAGCTGGAGAATCTGATTCTGTCTCAGTGGCCCATGATCAGAACAATGACTTCACTAACTAAGTCTATGTTGAACCCTTAGTATTTGAGAGGGATCCACAAAGAATGCACTAAAGAACAGAAATGGGTCTGACAACAGCATAAGGAGCTCTGCCCTCTTTTGTTATTGATATGAAGTATGGGCAATTCTATCCAAGCTGCAGTGTAATCCTCATCATGGCCACAAACTTGAATCATTGAAGAATGCTTGACAGCTGTGGCAGGGCTTGAATGCTATTACCTCTTGCAAAGAGAAACCAGGTGACACAGGTGCCAACAAGGCTTCGCTCCCAGATGAGCTCAATGCCTTTTATGCTCACTTTGACTGTCAAATCATGGAGGAAACTTCATGAACTCTCACAGTTCATGATCCTGTGATTTCAGTCTCTGAGGCCGATGGGAGAGCATCCTTCAGGAGAATGAACCCACAAGAATCATCTGGCCCAGATGGGATATCTGGCCAATTACTAAAAACCTGTGCTGGTTAACTGTCTGGAGTGTTCACCGATACCTTTAACCTTTCATTTGGCAGTTTGATGTAGCCACCTGCTTCAAGCAGGCTTCAATTATACCCATGCCTAAAAGGAATATGATAACCTGCCTCAAAGATTATTGTCCAGTAGCACTTGCATCCACGACGATGAAGTGGTTTGAGAGGCTGGTGATGAAACAACTCCTGCCTAAGAAGAGATTTGAATCCGCTCTAATTTGCCTACCATCACAGAGGGTCAACAGCAGATGCCATTTCATTGGCTCTTCACTCAATCCTGGAACATCTGGACAACGAAGGTGCATACATCAGGATGCTCTTCATTGACTACAGCTCATCATTCAATATTATCATCCCCTCAAAGCTAATCAATAAGCTTCAAGACCTTGGCCTCAATACCTTCTTGTGCAACTGGATCCTTAATTTCCTCACCTGCAGACCCCAGTCAGTCTGGATTGGCAACAACATCTCCACATCCTCCATCAGCACAGGTGAACCACAAGGCTGCGTGTTTAGCCCCCTGCTCTACTTGCTTTACATTTATGACTGTGTGACTAAGCACAGCTCCAGTGCCATTTTTAAATTTGCTGATGATATCACTGTCATTGGCCAAATCAAAAGTGGTGATAAATCAGCATATAGAAGGGAAATTGAAATTCTGACTGGGTGGTGTCATAACATTAACCTCTCACTCAATGTCAGCAAGACCAAGGAGCTGATTATTGATTAGGAGGAGGAAACCAGATATCCATGAGCCAGTCCTCATCAGGGGATCAGAGGTGGAGAGGGTCAGCAACTTTAAATTCCTCGCTGTTGTCATTTGCAGGGGATCAGTCCTGAATCCAGCATGTACGTGTCATTATGAAGAAAGTAGAGCAGTGCTTCTTTCTAAGAAGTTTGTGAAGATTTGGCATGTCATCTGAAACTTTGACAAACTTCGACAGATGAGTGGTGGAGAATATTGACTGGCTGCATCACAGCCTGGTATGGAAACAATAATGCCTTTGAATGGAAAGCAGACAGAAAGGTGCTGGATATGGCCCAGTTCATTATGTGTAACGCCCTCCCCACTATTGAGCCGATTGTAAATGCATGAAAGCAACATCTATCATCAAGGATCCCCACCACCCAGGCCATGATCTCTTCTCATTGCTGCCATCAAGAAAAAGTAGAGGAGCCTCAGGAGCCATGCCACCAGGTTCAGGAACAGCTATTACCCTACACCCCATCAGGTTCTTGAATCAGAGTGGATAACTTCACTCAACTTCACTCACCCCATCACTGAATTGATCACCCGACCTGTGTACTCACTTTCAAGGACTCTTCATCGCACGTTCTCAATAAACATTCATTTCTTCATTCATTCCTTCATTCATTCATTCATTCATTTTTATGTGCTTATCTATCTATTTTCTATTTGTTTATTTATTTTCTTTTAAAAAAATTTTTGTATTTGCACATTTTTGTTGCCTTTCACAATATGGGATGCAGTCTTTGATTGATTCTTTGTTTTTCTTGTACTTACTGTTAATGTCCACCGAAATTGAATCTCAGGGTTGAATATGGTGACATATATGTACTTAGATAATAAATTTAATTTGAATTTTGAACTCCTGGCCTCTACTGAAGACTTAGAATCTCCTGCAATTTCTAGCATTATTTAAAGACCCTGGAACTGATGGTAAACATGATGGCAAACCTGCTGGCTCTGTGCTCTGCCAGTGACAGAAGCTTGAGTTTCCATGCATGGTAACTTTCTGCACAAATATTGCCATTTCTGTCAGTGATTCAGCTCCTTTCTCCCCCACAATGGTTTTGCAGCATCCTTTATGGTCACAGAAACATGAAAATGCACAGACATGAAGAGAACTTGGGATATTACTGCAATGACTTTGCTATAAGATATTCTGACAATATTTTGCTTTGTTCCATGAGGTTTAATCTATTTTTAACAATATCCACCTCCACAATTATTGCTTAACCATTTCACTGACCTGATTATTCTTTATATATGGAAACAAATTCCCTCAGATTCTGAACTATACTGCGTTTCAGATCCTACTGAAACTATTTGTATATTACTGAGCAATCTACAATGGTTTTAAATCTCATTGTTCTTTCTTTCCTGGTTTTCTTGGTTATGATTAGATGCTGGGTGAGCTTGATGACATCATTTTGATGAATCAAAAGTAAATCATGGCAAATGTTGGAGATCTGAAATAAAATGAAAATTGCAGAAGTGTTGGAAATGCTCGTTCATCTAAAAAACATCTTTCTCCACAGATGCTGCACGACCTGAGAATCTCCACATTTTCCTTTCAACGTCAAGCTGGGCGCCGTGGTAGTGTAGTGGTTAGTGTGACGTTGTTACAGCTCGGTGTTCTAGAGTTTGGAGTTCAATGCTGGAGCCATTCTGTAAGGAGTCTCTATATATCCAAATGTGTGGGTTTTCACCAGGTCCTTAGGTCCTCAGGTCTCCCACAGTCCAATAACTGGCCACTAGAAATGGTCCTGTGATCAGGTTAGAGTTAATTGGTGTTGTGGAGATGCTGGGACAGCATGGCTCAAAGGGCTGGACGGGATGAGTCCACACTGCATTGCTTAATAGATTATTTACCAGATGAAAAAAGTTTCATTGAATTGATACCTTGCAGCATCCAATTCAGGGAAAGAGGAATCTCTTGGCAGAGAGTTCTCTAAATCTTTGTGGTAAGTTTCGTCAGCAAACACAGCTGCTTTGTTGTAGATTGGAAAATACCTTGAGTGCTGTCCCCATTGAGGCTGCTTAGGCTATCCCTCTCTCAGTGAGAAGAATAGACATGGGATTTTTAATCAAGAAACTAGCCATTCAGCTCAGGTTATCAATAATGTTTTAAGCTCCTTATAAGCGCTTGCTACCTACGTTGACTACATTCTTCTATGCATTTTCCCCTCAAAATTATCCAGCATATAAAAGGTGTGCATCCTTTCCAGATGAGCAGGTTTGGGACCATGCCTGTGCATTTACTCTCCAGTGGCTCTATATGTCCCTGTTGCATGGAAAGTAGAACTAACACAGTGCTGTGTGTGGTCTAACAAAGCTTGTAAGTGCATGATTATCCCTTTAAATTGAACAACAGCACCTGAGTCCTGAGGTCTGCAATCATCAACACATTAAAAATATCAAATAACATTGTGCATTGTCAGTTGAATTCAAAGCGGTGGTGGTCCATTCAAAAACACTTGTCCCTTGAATGAAAGTTCTTTAGGCTGACCCCTTGCAGTTCTGTCAAGGAAGTCAAAGCCTTTCTGTTTCTCTTCTCTGTGGGGTTCAGGCAGTGTTGCCGCTTGTGCCAGGCAACATTTCTGTTCCCTTATAATGAATATAAAAGCAGGCACTTTTGTTTTACCCTTTGATATGATCTTTGCATGTAGCAGTCATAATTATCAAGAATGTGTCCAAGGCACTTTTCTTTGTGAGCCATACTGTCTGATTTACTAGCCTTTTGCTCCAGTGTCCTCTTGTAAAGAAGTCTCATGATATTGATTGGTCAGTGGCTTCACAGTCAAATATTGAGTTACACACATCATGATTTCCCCAGTTTACAGTGAGCTTTGAAAATTTTCCTCAGTTCACTTGGCCAAAGAAGGGAAGCACCAACCCAGATTTCCCCTTTTCTGATCATTACGGTTTCCTGTGTGTGGTTATGAGGCGATGGATGCATTTGGTTCTGGCTGCAATGTGCCCTGGTTGAATGCTGTGTGCTGCTGCAGCTTCGTTGGAGATGCCGAGGTGTCATCATTAGTAGCAGCTTGTAGAGAAGTGGCGCAGAAGTCTTCAGAGTTTGTCTC
The DNA here is from genome assembly GCF_963921235.1 of Mobula hypostoma. NCBI lineage: Eukaryota > Metazoa > Chordata > Chondrichthyes > Myliobatiformes > Myliobatidae > Mobula > Mobula hypostoma. The sequence goes on from NC_086109.1 coordinate 57,087,541, forward strand.
TTGGGTTCCTCTCTATAGAACTCTGGGCACAGGAGTGTAAGAAGCAGAAGCAAGATGTGGCCCCTCAACCAACGCTGCCATTTAATATGATTATGGGTTATCGATCGTTTACTTCAAGTGAACTCTCTGGCCTGGTCCACAATTCCTCTTGACGAATCTTATTACAAGGACTCGATGGGCCGAATGGCCTACTTCTGCTCCTTTGTCTTATGGTCTTATGGTCTTATGGACTTGTGTGTCAGAAAACCAATGGATTATTGAAAGTTCAAGGAGAGAAGGCTGTTAATTTCATGTTGGTACGAAGGGAACCAATAAATTAACGTTTGCTACAATGCTCAGTAAGAAAACCATGGTTATCATATCTAACAGCATTAAATTTCTCCTAGATTGCATCAAGTATTCTGCTGACAATGCTGTGAAGTCCATGAGCCAATATTACTTGGCTGCCTATTGTGTCAGTTTTCTCAGAGTGAATGTCTTATAACACCCAACATGGCTTTGTGTGTGGCAGGTCATGTTTGACCAATCTATTGGAGTTTTTCGAGGAGGTTAGCAGGAAGGTGGATGAAGGGAAGGCAGTGGATGTTGTTTACATGTACTTCAGTAAGGCCTTTGACAAGGTCCCGCATGGGAGGTTAGTTAGGAAAATTCAGTCGCTAGGTATACATGGAGAGGTGGTAAATTGGATTAGACATTGGCTCAATGGAAGAAGCCAAAGAGTGGTAGTAGAGAATTGCTTCTCAGAGTGGAGGCCTGTGACTAGTGGTGTGCCACAGGGATCAGTGCTGGGTCCATTGTTATTTGTCATCTATATCAATGATCTGGATGATAATGTGGTAAATTGGATCAGCAAATTTGCTGATGATACAAAGATTGGAGGTGTAGTGGACAGTGAGGAAGGTTTTCAGAGCCTGCAGAGGGACTTGGACCAGCTGGAAAAATGGGCTGAAAAATGGCAGATGGAGTTTAATACAGACAAGTGTGAGGTATTACACTCTGGAAGGACAAACCAAGGTAGAACATACAGGGTAAATGGTAAGGCACTGAGGAGTGCAGTAGAACAGAGGGATCTGGGAATACAGATACAAAATTCCCTAAAAGTGGTAGATAGGGTCGTAAAGGGAGCTTTTGGTACATTGGCCTTTATTAATCAAAGTATTGAGTATAAGAGCTGGAATGTTATGATGAGGTTGTATAAGGCATTGGTGAGGCCGAATCTGGAGTATTGTGTTCAGTTTTGGTCACCAAATTACAGGAAGGACATTAATAAGGTTGAAAGAGTGCAGAGAAGGTTTACAAGGATGTTGCCGGGACTTGAGGAACTCAGTTACACAGAAAGGTTGAATAGGTTAGGACTTTATTCCCTGGATCATAGAAGAATGAGGGGAGATTTGATAGAGGTATATAAAATTATGATGGGTATAGATAGAGTGAATGCAAGCAGGCTTTTTCCACTGAGGCAAGGGGAGAAAAAAACCAGAGGACATGGGTTAAGGGTGAGGGGGGAAAAGTTTAAAGGGAACATTAGAGGGGGGCTTCTTCACACAGAGAGTGGTGGGAGTATGGAATGAGCTGCCAGAGGAGACGGTAGATGCGGGTTCTTTTTTAACATTTAAGAATAAATTGGATAGATACATGGATGGGAGGTGTATGTAGGGATATGGTCTGTGTGCAGGTCAGTGGGACTAGGCAGAAAATGGTTCGGCACAGCCAAGAAGGGCCAAAAGGCCTGTTTCTGTGCTGTAGTTTTTCTATGGTTTCTATGGTTATATGGAACAAGACACAGGGCATGTGTAATATGAGACCCCTGTCAGTACTTGGGGCTCAGGGCTAATTTCACCTCCAAAGTTTTAGGATTTGGGGGAATTTAAAAAGGTTCACTACCCCTTTCTGAATTCTTTGTAGTAATTTTTTGTTCATGTATAGAAGAGAGGAGTTAACGACAAATAATAATTTTAGCCGATGTAATATGACAGCCCAATCTTTGTTTTTTTTTTAGTTTAGTTTTTTTTAGTTTAGGGTTTTTTTTTCTCTTTATAAAATATCTTTTTCATGGTTAGTTACTATGAGATTGGGAGGCTAAACTATAATTGTTACTTGGAATCTGTGCTTGTACAGGTTAACCGTTATTAATGTAATCCTGATCTCTTTGTATCATTACTATTATTGTTAAGTTCATTAATTCTGAAACTTAATAAAAAAATTGAAAAAAAAGGTTCACTAAAATCTTTTTAAATTGGTTGTGGAGAGCATTGAATGAGGCTGACGAAAATTTGCATGAGAAAAGTTACACATGCTCACCTTGGAATCATTTCACACCCATGAGGAGGTTCTAGCACACAAGAATTCATCAACGTCGTGCCAAGAAGGAGATGAAAGCAGCAGTTTTTCTCTGCTCTAGCAACATGTCTTCTACTGCACTGCAGAGCCTGTTAACCTTTGGCTGTTTTGTAGGTAAACACAGCAGGTTTTTGCATAATGGATGATTCCACAAGCAGCAGAGAGGTGAATGTTTTTTGGTAGTCTCATTTGACAAGTTGCATCTCTGTCTGATATGGGAGCAGCCAAGCATTGGACTGAAAGTCCCTACAAATAACTGTGAGAATGGCTAAGAGGATCATAGGGCTCTCCCTACCAACCACTGGGGACATTTATCTGGAGTGCTGTGTACGCAGGGCCCTTAGTATTATTAAGGGTCGCACCCAACTATCCAGCATCCTCTTTGACTTTCTACCATCTGGCAGGAGACTCTGAAGCATAAAAACAAGCACAATTAGGATGGGAAACAATTTCTTCCCTCAGGCCATTAGGTTCTGAACTCCCTGCTGCACCGCATTCAAAGTGTCACTGGTTAATCTGTTCTGACCTTACAATATTTAATTTAGGCACTTTATTTATGCGTAATTCATCTGTAGATTTTATTCAAGTTTCATAAGTTATTGTGTGTTATATGTGAGTTGTGTGTACAACTGTGCTTCAGAGAAATGCCGTTTCATTTGACGGTAAACATGTGTATATAATTAAGTGACGATAGAATTGACTTGACTTGAAGGAGACAATATTGTTCGGTACACCAGAGGTATTCCTCCTCTTCAGTTAGTGTTATAAAATCTTCCTCACCTCTCTAAAACCAGAGAAGGCTTTTCTCTGAAGTTTAGCATTACATTCAATAATTTGCATAATCGTTGAGGGTGGTGTGAACCTGGATCCCTTTGAATCAAAGACAAGGAGCTGTGATTAAACATTGTGCTTACCACAAAATCAAATTTCCAGGGTTTTCTTTAGCCAATTGTGTGATGTAGGCAAAATCCAATGTCTCCGCCATCGATAGTTAATCTGGTGACTGGGTTCTTTGGATTGGTTGGTTAATTTGCCTTCAGTGTGAGTTTGCAGGCAACTCCCATCGGCTGGCAGTGTGTTCAAAGTAAGCATGGTATTTGTTAAGGGCTGTCCAGGCACTGGCCCATTTACCATGGAAAAACTATGCACCAGAACTCCAGTAAACTACTGCAGCTGACTAAAAGCTGGATGGGCCCGTGATGGGAACTCTGTGCAGATCTACTCTCTTCTCTTTCCACCCCGCGTTTCCACCCCCCGTGATGGGAACTCTGTGCAGATCTACTCTCTTCTCTTTCCACCCCGCGTTTCCACCCCCCGTGATGGGAACTCTGTGCAGATCTACTCTCTCCTCTTTCCACCCCACGTTTCCACCCCCCGTGATGGGAACTCTGTGCGGATCTACTCTCTTCTCCTTCCACCCAGCCCCCCCCCCCCCGTGTTTGTTCTCTCTGCTCTGCTGCATTGGTTTACAAGTATTAAGATATTCTTTTGTACGAGGCCTAGTTACAATCAGACAATACTCCTGCTTCTAATCAGTTCACCGATAAAGATAAACAGTTCGTGATTGAGAGAGGTTTTCTGCTCATGATGTAATAGTGCACTGCACTTCCAACTTGTGAACAGTTTAATATTTAACTTTGTGAATGTATGGTTTTAATGGTTTCCAATGGCAGCCGAAATCAACTGCTTCACCTGTACATTAACCTTGACAAAAATGCCTGATGTAGGGGAGGAATGTGCTCCAGAGCCCTTTGATCACCTGGTAAAAGTAGAAAACATGATGAACCATTCCCTGCTCTTTGCAATCCTTTAAATAAGTGGATGGACTGCTGGAATCCATTTCATGCAATTTGTAAGACATGTGGTGAGTGCCTGGGGAAGATCATTGATTGAGTTTCTTTTGGTCTGTGGCAGACTGAGACTGCACCACAGACCAGAATTCAAGCAATCCGCTTAATTGACATTTCTCATCACACAAAATGAAAAGTAGGAACTTCGAAGTCACTTAAATGTTAGCCAGCCCTTCATAACCTCTCATTTTGTTATTGTGGTAAGGTTGCCAATGTCATGTTTTCCCATCCACTGCATTTGAAGACAACGGTTCACGGCGTTAATAGTAAACAAAAAGGCTGCAACGACAGAAAATTATTGATGGGTCTCGCAGTTCTGTGCTTGAATAACATTATTGTTTGGGTAAAATTCCACTCACTTTGAAGCTGCCGGTCTGACAAACAGTACCACACACTGTTAGGAAGATGCAAGCTGCTGGAACTTACTGCCTACTGTGCCTGCTGCACCCAGACACAGCTGCTGCCCACCTCACTCTCTGCCCGACGCCTCAGTGAGACACTTCAACTACGTGACATCTAAATGCAGAGGTTCCTGCCAGCAGGATAGCAAAGATTAGCTTCTCTTTTATTTAAATGTCTAGCTGCAGCAAAGTTACAGACTTACTGCAATCCCTTAACAATCTGTGTAAGCCAAAAGAACTGAAGCTTTCGTTTCATTGTTGATTAGATCTTTATCCAAATGTGGCTCTACAGAGGCAAACAGCCAGTTCACAGTCTAAAGCAGATCAGAACAATATATACAGTTGCTTATTTTGTTTGCAACTTCTTCACCCAGTTGCACACTACCCCAATTTGGAAATATTTTGTATTCATTTATTGCACTGGTATAAAAGCTAGAACACCAAGCCAAAAGCACTGCGCCAGGACTTAAACCAGTGGTTCAAGAGGTGATCTTCTCAAGGGCAATGAGGAAGGAGGAAGAAATATTGGACTTGAACACAATAACAAACTAACAATGCGGTTATCAGAAAGGAAAGTGGAATGATTAAATAAGTTGTGGGGAATATTTTTGGAGGAACTGGACTAATGCTCCTGGAATGAGATGGTAGCTTAACTTTGTATTACTGAGCATGAGGTTCCAGGTTTAACACTGCTTTTTCAGTGTGCCTAGTTCTTCCCAGTCATTCTACCTCCACAATTGCAACTACTCAGTCTTCATGGTTGTTTGCATTATTCTGAACACGAGTCTACTGGGTGCTTAAGAGAAGGGTATTTTCTCACCCTCTACAGGTAATCGGGTTTTCCTGTGATTTGTTGCCTTGACTGGCCAAATTTGCTGATGGAACACAAGAAAGCAGTGACGAGAATGAAGGGATATGGGCAAATGGGACTGGCTTAGGTAGGAATCTGGGTCGGCATGGACAGGATGGGCTGAGGGGCCTGTTTCTGTGTTGTATGGCTCTATGACTCTATAAGATCCAATTTCCGGCCAACAGGTGTTCCTAAATTCCCGGCATCCCACTGAACCCACATATTCTGATTGACATGGGAATATTTCAACATACTTTGTGTCTTGCTCCCTTCTTTCATTCATTCTAGCAGCAAGTATAACGTGTTAATTGTTGTCACACAATTTGTGATATCTTGAAGTTATGAAGGGAATTAAATAGCTGCTAGTTTTGTCCTTTCTGTTCAGATATGAATATATCTCATATAAAACACACAAAAAATTATTTTACGTAGTTCTCTTAATATAGAATGAAGATAATTTAAAGGGCATGGAAAACATTCACAGGAATTGTGGGCTGAAGGGCCTGTAGTGTGCTGTAGGTTTTTTCTGTGTATTTTACACCTGGAGAGGCAGTGAAGCAATCCACAAACACTGAGGGAGATGACACTGGCGTCCTTTGCCAGAACTGCCCCTCCTGCTGACTAATCGCAGTTCAGCATTGGTAGACGTGTACTTATATCTCAGATAATGTCCCAGTTATGCAGCAGATGATAAAAATGCCAGTGGAAATAAAAGTAAATGTTTATAAGGATGTGATATTGCCTCACTATTTTCAAGCTGTGTTTTAACCTACTAAGTTTAATTGCAGAATTAAAAATAAGTTTAAACAGTTGTGTTTCTTATGTTACATACAGATTTTATATCAGTTTCTTGGTTTCAAATATGGCTCATTTTCTTAGTGTGCCTTGAAAATTTCTAATCAAGAAACGATGGTCGGTTTATATTTTCCACTTAAGGGCAATCACTGAGATTCAGATGCACCTGAGAGCTCACATAAACTTCACATAGATCATACGTTAAAGACCTGCATTTATAGATCTGATGCTGCAAATGGGAAACAGTACAGTCCGACTAATAACATGTGTGCTGTAAGAGTACCACCTTGTCATCACCTGCACGCTCTGAATCAGCAAACATCTGTTTCCTATTTCACTTTACGCAAGGTGCAAGTGTTTTCCACTTGAGGTTCATGTAATATATGCAGCTTTGTCAGAATCATTTTAGGCAGACTTTTGTAAACAGAGAAATTCAGTGGGGATTGAGATATTCAGTTGAAATTGTACACTGTTATATTGTCAAAACTGTTTTCCTGAAACTTAATCCATTTAGGCACATTTCACTACTGGAAAATACATCTTGTAAATGTCCCCATTAGTTAACTTTGCACACTTTGACAAATAATATAAGGGAGTTTTTTGTTCTTATTCAGATGCTCTATCTGAGACATCACTGAGGCTTCAGCAGAAATTCACCCCCAAGCATCTGGCTCCCATGCTACTGAATTGTATGTTAAGTCATAAATATTTTTTATTTTTCCATGTTTTCGATAATTTCCTGTTTCCCTGGTGTCCGGATTGATGCGGTATTTCTAGAGTAAAGATGGGGAAAGGCAGGCAGTCCGGATTGATGCGGTATTTCTAGAGTAAAGATGGGGAAAGGCAGGCAGTGGCATTGGGGCGCTCCCTATTATTTGCTTCAGTGTTTCCCAAGGCTCCTCTCAGCAACATGAACCATCAGTCTCCATACCTACACTACTGATACTCAGCTCTACCTCATCACTGGTTCTTCTGCCCCTCTCCTTCTCGCTATGGTTACACGCTACTTGACATCCCGTGCTAGTTACACAGCCTCCAACTAAACTTTGGGAGAATGGATGCCCTCATCCCAGTTACAAACTAGACTCTCAGCCCATCCCTCTCCCACTTCATATTCAATCTCTCAGCCGTGCAGTTTGTTATAATGAAAACTGAAACTGTCACCTGGTCACATAGCATCAGCAGAAACCTTCATCAGAATCTTGACTTAAAACAGCAACTGCTACTCTCTCCACAGAGCCTTGTTTTGGTAGTATGTAACACTGCCTTGAGACCTTTTCTGAACAGTCACCATAACAAGCTGTCATACTCCTGAAGGGAACACTTTCAATGATGCATCTGTACAAATCGGTGAAGGCCATTGGGGCAGAGCAATAGAGTACAAAAACAATCCTTCACCCCAAATGGGCCATACTGAACACGATTCCCATCTAAGATAGTCCATTTTCCTTTAATCCTTTCCTATCCATGTGCCTCTCTAAGCTCCTTTTAAATGTGCCTCAGCCAGTTCCTCTGGCAGCTCATTATAGACCACCCTCTGGGTGAAGAAGTTGCCCGTCAGGTTCCTATTAAATCTCTTCCCAGAAAGTATGCACCACCAGGCTCCACATAAGCTTCTCTCGCTCTGTTAGCAGACTCTCAAACTGCCCTCTTGTACAATAATATGGGCTGTTGGTCTCACACCTACCTTGTTATGTTCTTGCACTTTATCATTTACCTGCATTGCACTCCTGCAGAAGTTTATATGCTTTATTCTGCGTTTTTATCTTATCCTAGTCCAATGTGCTATGTAAAAATATATTCTGCATAAACAGTCAAGCACAGAAACAGGCCCTTTGGCCCATCTAGTCCATGCCGAACCATTCAAACTGCCTCCTCCCATCGATTTGCACTGGGACCATAGCCCTACTATCCGTGTACCTGTTCAAGCTTCTCTTAAACATTGAAATCAAGCGTGCATGCACCACTTGTCCTGGCAGCTCATTCCACACTCTCACAATCGTCTAAGTGTAGAAGTTTCCCTTCAGGTTCCCCTTAACTTTCACCCTCAAGTCATGACCTCCGGTTGTAGTCCCACTCAATCTCAGTGGAAAAAGCCTGCTTGCATGTACCCTATCTATACCCCTCAGTATGCAAGATCAGCCTTTCATTGTAGATTGGTACATGTGACTATAGTCTGGAAAAACATTTTATCATTTCTTAATGCATGCATTACTAAATGACAATAAAAGGGGACTACGTGTCCTCATAATCATAATAATAGTCAAATAGTCAATAGTCCTTCTCAATTTAAAGCTATGTCATCTAGTTGGTGACTGCCCAAACTTGAGATAAAGATTGTGAGCATTGACCCTGTCTATGTTCCTCATGACTTTGTAGTCAACAGGGACATAGATATCATTATATTTCTGTCCATACTGCCGTGTTTATATATCATGTTCCCCTTAAGTTCATGTATTGCTGCGCTTCAGAAGTATGGAGATAATATCTGAGAGGGTTAGTTTCTGTTCCACTGATCTCCCACAGTCCAAAGGCGAAGACATTCCTTGAGGGTTTCAGTATCATGAATTTTCTAAATGCCAATGCATAGCTCGCACATCCTGTCCGTATCACACTTGCTTCCTCTCACACTTGCTGATGTGTCCAAAGTAAAATAGCAGGCAAAGGAGAGAAACACACAGTGCAATCCCTGGCCTGGATACGACATCGAAGCCTTGGTGAACAACTTGCTCGCAGCTACTCTTGCTTCACCACAGGAAACCTGACAGATGTGTGGTGCAAATCTCATTTGCAGATAAAGATTTCGTCAAAGTTGTGACTTTGGGAGCAGGAGCATGTCTGACGAAAGTTTCCTGTCAATGTGTTCTCTGGATCACCTTCAAAAAAGAGGCACGGGTCTGTTGGCATAATACGGAAACCATCTCTTGGAGACCACTCTTACCTTTCAGATGTGACTGCTTCTCTGCTTGTCTTTAATAATACAACTAACTTTCAAATTAAAATGTTAAACTTACCAAACCCAAAGCTTCATAAATGGAACATAGTTGGGGATTTGTTTTTTTTTAGCCACTAGACCTTACTATTCTGACACACTACTGGCTGGCAACCTATGACCTACCCTCAGTTCTACCTCAAGGTCATCAAGTTACTCTCCAAGCTGCAACTGTCCAGTGGGACGGAACGTGGGGAGATGAGAACAGCTGTGAATGAAACTCTCACAAATATGTAGCGTTAGCCACTGGAGGTATTTCTCCTTCAATGAGTATGTGTTTTTTTAATCCTCTGCTGCCTTAGTTTATTCATTTCTTCCCCATTAAAATTCCCTTCTTTCCAAGGTTTCCACTGATTCCAGCTCTCATCCTAAAGACTGGACACTTATTCTTCATGTGCACTGGGGAAGTTAATGTTGGTTAGCTGTCACACTCGTTCTCTGCATTAGCACAAGTTCAGGTGTGTGACTGGGAAACATACCAGACATTTCCCCTGTGTGAAACATTGTCCTGTGGGATTCACCCCTCCCCCCCACACTCTACCTCTACCCCCTACCTTCATTGTCCTGTGGAATGACCCCTCCCCCCTCACACTCTACCCCTACCCCCACCTTCAGTGTCCTGTGGAATGACCCCTCCCCACTCACACTCTACCCCTACCCCCACCTTCAGTGTCCTGTGGGATCACCCCTCTCCCCCACACTCTACCTCCACCCCCACCTTCAGTGTCCTGTGGAATCACCCCTCCCCCCGACACTCTACCTCCACCCCCACATTCAGTGTCCTGTGGAATCACCCCTCCCCCTCACACTCTACCTCTACCCCCTACCTTCATTGTCCTATGGAATGACCTCTCCCCCCCACACTCTACATCCACCCCCACCTTCAGTGTCCTGTGGGATCACCCCTCCCCCCTAACACTCTACCCCTACCCCCACCTTCAGTGTCCTGTGGAATCACCCCTCCCCCCCACACTCTACCTCTACCCCCACCTTCATTGTCCTGTGGGATCACCCCTCCCCCCCACACTCTACCTCTACCCCCCACCTCCATTGTCCTGTGGAATCACCCCTCCCACTTCACACTCTACCTCAACCCCCCCTTCATTGTCCTGTGGAATGATCCTCTCCCCCCCCCACACTGTACCTCTACCCCCACCTTCATTGTCCTGTGACTTTCACCCCCTCCCACCCCACACTCTACCCCTACCCCCCACCTTCATTGTCCTGTGGAATCACCCCTCCCCCTCACACTCTACCTCTACCCCCCCTTCATTGTCCTGTGGAATGACCCCTCCCCCCTCACACTCTACCCCTACCCCCACCTTCAGTGTCCTGTGGAATGACCCCTCCCCCCTCACACTCTACCCCTACCCCCACCTTCAGTGTCCTGTGGGATCACCCCTCTCCCCCACACTCTACCTCCACCCCCACCTTCAGTGTCCTGTGGAATCACCCCTCCCCCCAACACTCTACCCCTACCCCCACCTTCAGTGTCCTGTGGAATCACCCCTCCCCCCCACACTCTACCTCTACCCCCTACCTTCATTGTCCTGTGGAATGACCCCTCCCCCCCACACTCTACATCCACCCCCACCTTCAGTGTCCTGTGGGATCACCCCTCCCCCCTAACACTCTACCCCTACCCCCCACCTTCAGTGTCCTGTGGAATCACCCCTCCCCCCCACACTCTACCTCTACCCCCACCTTCATTGTCCTGTGGGATCACCCCTCCCCCCCACACTCTACCTCTACCCCCCACCTCCATTGTCCTGTGGAATCACCCCTCCCACTTCACACTCTACCTCAACCCCCCCTTCATTGTCCTGTGGAATGATCCTCTCCCCCCCCCACACTGTACCTCTACCCCCACCTTCATTGTCCTGTGACTTTCACCCCCTCCCACCCCACACTCTACCCCTACCCCCCACCTTCATTGTCCTGTGGAATCACCCCTCCCCCTCACACTCTACCTCTACCCCCCTTCATTGTCCTGTGGAATGACCCCCCTCCCACCTCACACTCTACCTCAACCCCCACCTTATTGTCCTAGGGCATTCTCCCCTCCCCACATTCTACCTCTACCCCCCACCTTCATTGCCCCGACCAGAGTCTGCCTCTCAGTCTGCCTATTGCACTTGAAGATTGAACCAAAGTTGTTTTGTTGAATGTGAAGCAGGAAGCTGACAGGATGGTGCAATCCCCAAGGGGAGCGGGACTTTGCTTTCTTTTTGTGAAGCTCATCTGTAAGCCTCTTTTCAATGTGTAAGAGATCCTCATTAATGGGGAAGTTTGCTGCTTTCCCTACACTCAGAATCACTGCCAGATTACAATGACTGAAGCCTTGCAGCCAGTCTTGTGCACGTTGGTCCTGTGAAGTCCAATGAATTCACCTCTGGCTGCAGGTTCACAGCCTCAAGCTGTCTAATGTTATGGTGCCATTACATATCAACACTGTCCTTGCAGCCTTAGATGGAAAGTAACTGTCAAAAGTTGCTCTTTATCCTCTTAAATCTTGACACATTTCTAAATTTTCTACCATTGTAAATGCACTTATGTAATAAGAGCAAACTTTTCTCAGTCAACAAATGGGATGTATCAATCCAGTGCCCTGTTACACGTTCAGCACTATGCAGTTGATCAGGTGACCTTGTGCAGTTTGAGATTTGGGCCTCCCATACAGACATTGGTTCATTGCTATGGATCCCAGACTGATAGGGTGTACTCCAGGGTCGTCATACAGTATTCTGCCTCTTGTCAGGCCAGCTGGTCACATGACCCTTCCTGCACAGGCCCAGATTCCCTTATACATTGCAGGAAACTAAGATGTGGTCTTATAGTGATGTACATAATCTCAAGGGACATATAAATGCAAACAGTCCCTTTTCACAGGGTTGCAGAATCACGAACTAGAGGGCATTACATTTAAGGTGAGAGGGGAGAAATTTAATAATTTAGTGAAAAGGGACTTCTTTTTCACTCAAAGGATGATTGATACATGTGGAATGAGCTCCCAGAGGCAGGTACATTAACAACATTTAAAAGATACTTGGACAGGTACAAGGATAGGAAAGATTTAGAGAGATATGCACTAAACATGGGCAAATGGTATCAGTTTAGATGGAAATCTCCTTTGGTATAGACTAGATGAACTGAATAGCCTGATTCCCTGCTCTATGACTCCATAACTCTATGGTTGCCATCAGCTTTAGAACTGAAAATGGGACAAAGAATGCACACAGTTTTGTTTAGCGTCTCTAAGATTTTTCTTACAATTCATAATCCTTGAAGATTCCAGCACAATCCCAGTTGGAGGGAGATCAAGCTGGATACTGTGTCTGCAGACTATGTTATCTCCATGGTCCTTCCAAGACCCACAAAAGGAAATGCAGGCTCTTTGCTTTGGCTGCCCTTCAGCAGGGCCACCAGAGGCTTTGCTCTGCAGTCCGATGTTCCGAGAGGCAGTCAGCTTCCTATGTACCTGACCGCCCACTAACTGAGGAAGATGCCTGTCTATTGGGCAACCTTTCCGAGGCAAGAGGCAGCTGGATGGAAAAAGGCAGCAAGTTTCCCTATGGGTCTGAACCCAGGCATGCCAGTGAAAATAACCCCAGAAGACTTCCTCATTAGCTGCAGTGCAGTCAGCTTTTAATTAACAATCCATTAAAAGAGCAAATATTTTTCCATGTGAGTGAGCCAAACAGCAATAAGCAACCTACTTCTCTTTCCAAGAAAAACTTCATCCCTCCTTCCTTTACCAAATGGCATCAAAACGCTGAAAAAGAATGCATTTGGGTATTTTCTGAGCGCTCAAACCTGATCAACAAGGCTTCGACAAAGGCATCTGTTTAGAAGACAATTCAAACATGGTCTAATTAAAGCGAACCGAGAGGGCAATTTACAAAACAAAAGCAGAAACAGATGGAACAACTGCCGCCTCGGTTGCATTAAAAGGCTCGGCCATCATAAACATTTACAAAGCTATCTGAACCCAGAGGTGGGAGCTACAACCTTGTAACATATACTTTATGGCAGCTGTTATTATTTATAATGTATACAACCTGTGTATCTTAAAAAATAAATGTAAACCTCGAGTACCGGAAGTTTTTCAGCTTTCAAACCCCAGCTTACTGTTTCTCACATAACATCTGCAAAAATGGTATTCTACAAATTTATAATATTTAACAATTATGGACCTCTTGTGGGTTTGCTTACGTTTGGCCTTCTAAGCCTTAATAACAGCTATTCCTCCCACTTCCTGCATAGTTTCATGTCTTCTCCTTTTGGCAAAGATCTTTCTTTGTTCCCTGAGCCACACTCAGTAGGGGATTGGTGCGCCAAGGCCTATTTTTTGAAAACAGTCTCAGTCTCATCCACATCCCTCCCTCCATCTCTTCACTGTTCAAAGATCATAACGTTGAGGAAACTGCTCAACAAAGATAGTTCTGCAATTGTAGGCTTACAGCAGGGAATCAGGCCGTTTGGCCCATCCTAGCCATGCAGGTAGTTATAGTCCACTTAAGCTTCATCCAATGCTTCCTCATTCAGCTCAGCAACTTCGTGCTCTGCTAGAGGACATGGTGGAGTAAGATACAGCCACCTTGTGTCTGCCACGTAATCGGTCAAAGCATAGAAGGATATGGCCCTAATGTAAAAATATCAGCATGTACAGGAGGCCCTATTCTGTGCTGTAGATTTCTAATATTTTCCAACAGCAACTTATCCAAATCCTTCTTTCTCCTTTATTAATACACTGTCAGCTTTAATTTCACCCTCTCCTTAGAATAGTCGGTAGACAATATGCCCTCACCCTCTTCAGGTAAAGAGGGTTCCCATATGTCCTTTATTTGATTTCATGCTGGGGTCACCATATCTTGACAAGAGGAGCTGCTTTTGTGAAGGAGACATTTCTGACCAAATATCTAACCTCCAAGACACTTCCTACTCCTCCACCATCAGATTTTTGAACAGTCCATGAACCCACAAACATGACCTCATTATTCCTCTGTCATGTTAGTTACTTATTGGTTTGTTTGTAACTTAAAGTGATTTTTTTTATCTCTTGCACAGTACTGCTTCCTCAAAACAGCAAACTTCATGACGTATGTCAGTGATAATAATCCTGATTCTGAAGTTACTTGTCTTTGCCCATCTCCCTCTGTGGTTTCTGCTAATGCAAGTCTGTCACGTTGGAAGAGGATATATATTTATAATTTATTTCCACCAGACTAATGAAGGTGGGAAGCAGGGTGATGTTTGGGGATCCTAACTGATGGGGATAAGGTGCAGCTGGAGGCCAGATGTGCAGAGACCCATTATGATACTTCAGGCAGTGCAGGGAAGTTGTGTGCTTCTGTGCCTTTCCCTGATTTCTCTCCTCCCACTGGAGCCTCATCTTGCCCACGAGACCTGCCACTGACTGCGGATAGACCACCATCTCTCCTCTGTAGCCCTCTGCAGTCAGCTGTGAAGAGCTTCTTGTCGACAGGCACTGCCCCCAGTTCCACCCCTCTTTACGTATAAACGCCACCTCTTTCGACTGCAATCAACAGCTCCCTCTGGTCTTACCTTCCCCTTTCTAGCTTGGTAAATTCCCATATTGCTGCCACCGCTGACTTTCCCAGGCAGAGCTGGTCTCTTGGTATACGCTATCCTTCCTCCAAATCCCTAGCTTCAGTTTCCATGGAACAGTTCTCTCTCTCCACTTTTCACCCACTGCCTGTCCCAGTGGGTTCATATTCACTTGGTTCTGCCTGCTGGGAATCAAAGTATTTCCAGAAACACACAAAGTGCTGAAGGAACTCAAAGTGCCAGCAGCATCTATGGAAGGGAATGGACAATCAATGTTTCGGGCTGAGATCCTTCATCAGGACTGGAAAAGAAGGGGGCAGAAGACAGAATAAAAACATAGAGTTATTACCAGACATTGCTTCTCTCTCCCTCATCTGACATTGATAACCAAGGGTTCTCCCTATATTTATCTTTATCCAGCGCTTCCGCCTCAATTACAGGGTGATGCCTTCCGAGCCTAAGCAGCTCTCCTCCTCCAGCAGCTCCAGTGTCTCTCAGGCACCTCTCTGATAGCAGGTTACATGGCCTTTAGTCAGTCCTGAACGAGTTGAAATTTTCCCTAGCAAACCCTGGAAATGCAGACTGTCCCCAGTCCTAGGCAAAGGCTGAAATGAATGTTGTAATCTCAGTGCAATTGTAGGTTTTCGCAAATGAAAACAGCGAAGACGTTTTATGTTTAAGAAAATCCATAACAACTCATTTATTTTACTCCAAACACTGAACACAAAGTGCGATTAAAGTACTTTGTGCAATTACGTCATCACTAGACCAGTCTCAAAATGAATTGCAACTCAATATCAGTGGCTGTAAATTATGTATGTTTCCACCAGTTACACTACCTTACACAATATTCTGTCTGAGCTGAGTTTCTGTTTTGGATTTTTATCGCCCAAGACCCCTGCTTCCCTCTGTACCCGGCTGGTCTCAGCCTCCACACTTTCCCAAGTAGCTCATGATGTATATGATAAGGATTCTATCATGCCCTTTATGAAGACCCATTCACCTATTCTCTAGGCCAGGGGTCGGCAACCTTTTTGCCTCTGTGGGCTGGATCGCATATTAATGAGCGGACAGTGGGCCAGAAAAATGCCATAAACAACTTGAAATATGGGAATTATCCATTTAAATACATCTAGTTATGTTTGGCCTCAAATTAATGAATAACGTGTGCTGGAAAATCACTTGTGCTTAAGGTTGCCTACCCCTGCTGTAGGCCATCGATTCACATTTCCTCATTGTTATTAATATCAATCCATTTAAAACCTCGCCCTTACAAACTCTAGTGTTTCCATTCTAGAATAACTTAACCACCCAGAAATTCTCTCTTGCTTTTGACCATTTCTGTAACACATTTTCCTCAGTCTCCTTTCACCTGTACCCAAACACTTGAATGTATACCTCTATCTTTCTACCCCTTTTAAGTTTCTGGTCACTTTTTCTAATATTTTCTTCATTTCCTCAGTGAGGTATCTTGTGATATGTTCTTTTGTCTTAAAGGAACTTCACTATCTGTTAAATGTTACTGGAGCTGAGTACTTTTGTCCATGTATAGTAGTTTTGGCTGGTATTCTGTCTTTTAACATTATCCAGTACCCCAAGGCAGAGGGGTGTGTGAAATATCTCAGATACACCCCACCTGGTGCTCTATGTCAGAGGTTAAATTTGGTAAGCTGGAATAGCTACCAAATATGAGTATAGAGAGAGAGCACAGTGACTGGTCACTAATTCAAGGGCTCTGGAGTCTGCCTGGGTGTGGTTCTGGTGATGGGGTCACCAGAATGAACGTGTGCTGGGCTATGCTGGAAAGGATCTATTCATGACTTTATTGATTGTCTGGAGTGTTTTGGATTCATACAACATAGAACGCAGAATAGTACAGCACAGTACAGGCCCTTCAGCCCATTATGTTATACTGACCTTTTAACTGACTCTAAAATCAATCTAACACTTCCTTCCTATGCTGCCTGGCCTGCTGCGTTCACCAGCAACTTTGATGTGTGTTACTTCCCTCCGACATAGCTTTCCATTTTTGTATCACCCAAGTGCCTATCTAAGAATTTCTTAGATAGAAACATAGAAACATAGAAAATAGGTGCAGGAGTAGGCCATTCGGCCCTTCGAGCCTGCACCGCCATTTATTATGATCATGGCTGATCCTCCAATTCAGAACCCCGCCCCAGCCTTCCCTCCATACCCCCTGACCCCCGTAGCCATAAGGGCCATATCTAACTCCCTCTTAAATATAGCCAATGAACTGGCCTCAACTGTTTCCTGTGGCAGAGAATTCCACAGATTCACCACTCTCTGTGTGAAGAAGTTTTTCCTAATCTCGGTCCTAAAAGGCTTCCCCTCTATCCTCAAACTGTGACCCCTCGTTCTGGACTTCCCCAACATCGGGAACAATCTTCCTGCATCTAGCCTGTCCAATCCCTTTAGGATCTTATACGTTTCAATCAGATCCCCCCTCAATCTTCTAAACTCCAACGAGTACAAGCCCAGTTCATCCAGTCTTTCTTCATATGAAAGTCCTGCCATCCCAGGAATCAATCTGGTGAACCTTCTTTGTACTCCCTCTATGGCAAGGATGTCTTTCCTCAGATTAGGGGACCAAAACTGCACACAATACTCCAGGTGTGGTCTCACCAAGGCCTTGTACAACTGCAGTAGTACCTCCCTGCTCCTGTACTCGAATCCTCTCGCTATAAATGCCAGCATACCATTCGCCTTTTTCACCGCCTGCTGTACCTGCATGCCCACTTTCAATGACTGGTGTATAATGACACCCAGGTCTCGTAGCACCTCCCCTTTTCCTAATCGGCCACCATTCAGATAATAATCTGTTTTCCTATTTTTGCCACCAAAGTGGATAACTTCACATTTATCCACATTAAATTGCATCTGCCATGAATTTGCCCACTCACCCAACCTATCCAAGTCACCCTGCATCCTCTTAGCATCCTCCTCACAGCTAACACTGCCACCCAGCTTCGTGTCATCCGCAAACTTGGAGATGCTGCATTTAATTCCCTCATCCAAGTCATTAATATATATTGTAAACAACTGCGGTCCCAGCACTGAGCCTTGCAGTACCCCACTAGTCACCGCCTGCCATTCTGAAAAGGTCCCGTTTATTCCCACTCTTTGCTTCCTGTCCGCTAACCAATTCTCCACCCACACCAATACCTTACCCCCAATACCGTGTGCTTTAAGTTTGCACACTAATCTCCTGTGTGGGACCTTGTCAAAAGCCTTTTGAAAATCCAAATGTACCACATCCACTGGTTCTCCCCTATCCACTCTACTAGTTACATCCTCAAAAAATTCTATGAGATTCGTCAGACATGATTTTCCTTTCACAAATCCATGCTGACTTTGTCCGATCATTTCACTGCTTTCCAAATGTGCTGTTATCACATCCTTGATAACTGACTCCAGCAGTTTCCCCACCACCGACGTTAGGCTAACCGGTCTATAATTCCCCAGTTTCTCTCTCCCTCCTTTTTTAAAAAGTGGAGTTACATTAGCCACCCTCCAATCCTCCAAAGATGTTCCTAATGTATTTGCCTCTACCACCATCCGTGCCAGATTGTTTCATGCACCCATCACACTGTACAACACATTCCTCTGACATTCCCCTATACTTTCCTCCAATCAACTTAAAATTATGACCCCTCATATTAACCATTTTCGTTCTGGGACCATGTCTCTGGTTATCCACTCTATGTATGCCTCTTCTCATCTGGTACACCTCTATCAAGTCACCGCTCATCCTCCTTCACTCCAAAGAGAAAAGCCCTAGCTTACTCAACCATTTCTCATAAGACATGCTTACTAATCCAGGCAGGATCCTGGTAAATCTCCTCTGCACCCTTTCTAAAGCTTCGACATCCTTCCTGAAATGAGGCGACCAGAGGTGAACAGAATATTACAAGTGTTGTCTAATCAGGGTTTTATAGAGCTGTCTCATTACCCTGCAGCTGTTGAACTCATTCCCCTGATTAATGAAAAGCCACACACCAATACACCCTCTCAACTTGTGCAGCAATTCTGAGATCCCAAGATGGATCCCAAGAATTTTCCACACTGCTATGAATCCTGTCACTAACCGTGCATTCTGCCTTTAAATTCAGCCTTCCAAAATGAATTACTTCACACCTTTCTGGTTTCATCTCCATTTGCCACTTTTCATCCCAGCTCTGAATCTTGTCAATTTCCCATTCTAACCTACACCAACCTTCTACACTACCCACAGCTCCACCAACCTCTGTGTCATCTGCAAACTTACTAACCCACCCTTCCACTTCCTCTAGCAAGTCATTTAGAAAAATCACAAAAAAACATATCTCTGCAGAACACCACTGGTCACTGACCTCCAGGTAGAATACACTTGATCTATAGCTGTCCTCTGGCTTTGATGGGCAAGCAAATTCTGAATCCACACAGCCAAGTTTCCTTGCATTATATGTCTCCTGACTTTCTGAATGAACCTACCATTGGGAACCTTATCAAATGCCTTACTAAAATTCATATACACCACATCCACTGCTTTACTTTGAATATGTTTGTCACATCCTCAAAAAACCAATCAGGCTCATGAGGCATGACCTATCCCTCACAAAGCCATGCTGGTTATCTCTAATCAGACCATGCTTCTCCAAATGTTTGTGTCTTCTTTGATAATTTGCCCACCCCTGACGTAAGACTCACTGCTCTGTAATTTCCCCCTGAGAATGCCTGATTACATCTTATGTAGAGTGAACATCGTGGACAGAGGAGATGCACATACTACCAAGAGAATTTGTAGCTCTTGTCCCACAAACACTGAGCACCTTGAGCACTGTTCTAATGCGAACTTTACACATCAAAGCTGCTTTCCACAGGATGGATTGTAGGAAACCTTTGATAAATTGCCCTGGATACTTCTAGATGCCATACTCAATAACAAGCTAATTCTCTCCCAGACAGTTGGTGTACATCCAATGGCAACACTATCCATTCCAATGCTACTCAATACAATGTCACTTAAGTCATCCAATCCAATATCAGCCAGTCCAAAGCCATAGAATCCAATGCCAACCAATTCAATACCATCCAACCATTGAATCCGACACAACATCACTGACTCCAATGTTATTTAATCCAATACCCATTCAATATATTCAACATACATTTATTATCAAAGAATTATACATCTTCCCATTTGTCTGCTTACAAGCAGCCACAAAACAAGAAACCCAAAGAACCCAATAAAAAAAAGAAAGACCAAAACCACTGTACAGAGAAAGAGAAAGGAAAAAATGTAAACATGCGGACAATAGAAGTAAGCAACAGCGTTCCGAACTAGATCGCGTCCTTTGGTCCACTCCCCAGAGCAGTGAGAGCAGGTCTCAGCCTCGCTCTCAGTAGCACAGAGCCTGGAACAGTCCACTGCCAAAAGATGAATGAACATTGCAGGACAGCAAGTGAAATCAGCCCAACCTTCGTCTCTGGTCCTGACACTCAGGCTTTCCAGTCTATCTGGACCAGCGTTTAAATCGTCCAACCACCGGGTAGTGCCTCGCTCTAGGACCTGGATCCTGGCACGGCGATATGCTTGGGCCGCCCAGCCCAAAGCCGTTCTCGATCTCAGTGCTTGGAGTGATCCAACCTCTCACCTGGGATAGATGTACAGGCATTGAAACTCTTTTGCGTCGACTCCTCGCCAAATCGCTCACTCCTAGAGCAATACCAACTCTGTCTTCAGCTTTGCGGTGCACTCTAATGGCCCATCCTTCCAATAATCTTCACCTCCACTTGCTTCTTCATTGTTTGCAGTGATAGCTTACCACAATTTTCTTCAGTAAATTAATGTTTTCCTTCAAATTTCTTGCCTTTCCAACTACCAGTAAGCTGTTGCACGTCTTCAGTAGCAAAATCTTAAACCGGAAGTCATGCAAATGTAGATGTACTTTGAATACATTCAATCCAAGACCATCCAATGCAACTCCATCCCGTCCAATAGCCAACTAATGACACTATTGGAATGCTGCACTCACTTCCATGTAGATTGACAGAAACTGGATTTATATATGTGAACTACATTTATAAATCTCCTAAAAATGAGGAGCTAATACCACAGTCGATCATCACAGAGGCATAATGTAAAATGAGATGCAAGTGGCTGCAGATGCTGGAATCTGCAGTTGGAGGAACTCAGTTTATTAAGCAGCATCTGTGGAGGTTAAGTCGGCAGTCTGAGCCAAATCCAGAAGATTTATGTGAAGCCCAGTGTTCCATCGATGTGTTGCTCATTGCTTCTGACAGTTTCTTTTATTGAGAACATACAGTATTTGTAATATTAATGGTTTATAATTTGTAAAATTAATATACTTGTAATATTTGTAGTGCCTCTTTCACAGAATTCCCTGCTCACATGAATGGTGCCATCTCTGTTAGGGTGATAAGTGCATGCAATAACTTGCTCCAGTCCTGGCATTGACAATGATGGGGAAGGGTGACGGGTGGGAGTGTGTGGTTGGGCAGTGAAGCCACATAACCCTCTCCTCCGGATCTTTGCATGCACAGCAGCCTTTCCTGCAGCTGCAGCATGGTTGCCTGGCAAGTGGCTCTTTGGGCCCTGATGACTTTCCCATGATTCATAGTCACAATAACATAGCTGTCCTGAATTCCGACTCTGGGAAGTCACCAGGTAAAGATGTTAATGGAATGGGTGAAAATCACCCTTATTGAATCTCTTTTTTTGCCAACTCCCCTATCTCTTGCAAGAGATCCAACAGGCTATCTGTGTCAAACTGGCAGCTGTTTAGCCCAGCAGAGAATGGCTAACTCCAGCTCCTCGACATCAGTATGTAATCCACAATGAAATGCAATTTGTATTTCTGCTGTTAGTGTGTGGACAAACCGTCGTCCTGTTTCGAAGTGCTGTTTCTAGAGCAAACTTTGTCAGTGAAATTTGTGCCATGTAATTAGACACAGATGTTGTTTTATTTAATATGTCATTCATATATAAAAACAATTTTCCGACTTTAAACAGTGCTTTGGGTGCAATGTGGATATTGAGAAATTGGACTGGGCACTTCCATGCATGACTCCCCTTAGTCTGACATTGAGTCAATGTCAGCTTCACAGCAGCTATTGGTCTGTTCATCTACCCTCATTTATTTAGCTCAAACAAACAAAGAGCAAACCTCAGAGCAGAGTGGTCCGGAGATGTGAATTAAAGTGGCATCAATCTGTTCCCATTGCTTCACCTACAGCTTCTGCCAGACTCCCTTCTCAATGTTTAATCCCACAGATAAGAGTCCCTGTCTACTCTCTCAATGATCACAACTACCTTATGTACCTCAGTGTGAGATCTGCCAAACTGTTTGACTCGTATAGAACCGAGAACAGTACAACGAGGGAATAGGCCCTTCGCTCCATGATGTTGGGCTGAACTAACTAGACAATGATGTATAATTGCACTGAGCTACACCAAATCCCTTCTTCCTGCACATAGTCCCTATCCTTGCATTCCCATTGCCTAACTAAGAGCCTCGTGAATGTGTCTGTCATATCTGCCTTCACCACCACCCCTGTCGGTACATTCCAGGCACCTATCACCCTTTGTGCAAAAACTTGCCTGCCCCACATATTTCCACTCACTTTTCATGCACTTCTTCTAGTCTTAGACATTTCACCCATAGGAAAATCATACCAGCTGTCTATGCCTCTCAATAATTTATAAGCTCCCGCAGAGTCCGCCACTCCGAAGAAAACAACCAAAGTTTGTTTATCCTTTCATTATAGCACTTGACCTCTAATCCAGGCAACGTCCTGGAAAACCTCATTTGTATTCTCTCCAAAGCGTCCACATCCTTCCTAAGATAGGCCAACCAGAACTGAATGCAGCCTAACTAGTGTTTAATAAAACTACAACATAACTTCCTGACTGTGGAACCCAATGCCTCAACCAATAAAGTCAAGCACACCATATGCCTTTATTTACCATGATCCCTTACTGCACGAGGGTCTATCAGTGAACCAAGTTATTCATTTTAATGTAACTTTTCTCAATTTTGTGAATTCTTTCTAGAAAGGGCCTGAGTGAAACACAGTAAATATTTAACTCCAACAGAGGGTGAAACTCAATCTTGAGATATTGGACTTCCAAATTTTACGTGAAGTGACTTGAGACAATAACTCATGGGCTTTTAATAGATTCCAGCTTTTATATATAGAATGGGGTGCAACCTGCAGTGTATTATGTGTCTCAAAACTTTGAAGACTTTGTATTATTAAGAACATCCCAATTAGAAGTAGGAATAGGCCATTTAGTGACTTGAACTCAGTTTGACATACAATATAAAATATGAGGGGTGATTTATAAGTTCGTGGCCAAAGGTAGAAGGAGTCAATTTTAGAAAACCTAGCACATTTATTTTTCCTACATTTACACACTTAGTCCAGCAATCGTGGAGCATACGGATCCCTTCTTCGTAGAAGTCGGTGTCTTGGACCTCCAGAAATGGTCCACAACATGGAGTGATTGATAAATTCGTGGCCTAAGGTAGAAGGAGATGAGTTATTAACCTAAAACTTTCTGCATAATCACTCAAAGAGTTGTACTGCACGTGCATGGAACGAGAGCATCTCTTTCTGCCTTAGGCCACAAACTTATCAATCACTCCTGCTATGGACCACTTGGAGGACTAAGACGCTCCCATTACATGCATGTGCCGTTCAACTCTTTGAGTGATAATGCAGAAAGTTTGAAGTTAATAACTCATCTGCTTCTACCGTAGGCCACAAACTTATCAATCACCCCGCAGTGAACCACTTCTACAAAGAAGGGATCCATATGCTCCACGATCGCTGGACTAAGTGTGTACATGTAGGAGGGGACTATGTTGAAAAATAAATGTGCTAGGTTTACTAAAATTGACTCCTTCTACTTTAGGCTACGAACTTATCAATCACCCCTCATAGTTAATCTATTACCTCTCCCTCTCTCCATATCTGCAGATCTCTTCATTACTTAGTTTCCAAAGAAAGCAGCAGTGGGAAACTTCCAGCAATCTATTTAAAGGGAAGGTTACTGAAGCATTAGGCCAGTTCAGCATTTGTATTTCCAAAATATCCTGAGTTACTCCTGGTTGTGTTACTAACCAATGTGAATGGTACATTTCCACTTGGTGTAGTGTGATCACTTGAGTCGAGTATGATGTTCTCCTAAAGGGTCAACAGGTGACTGCGGAGGCCGATCTGGAGTCCACGTATTTCGGTGTGCGGGCAAGAATGAGGAGTGGCTGTGGTTAGTGCTGGGTCTTTCAGCCTCTCTGCTCGCGGCTGCCAATTGTTCTCTGCGGCACAGCAGAGGCTGTTCTCACGTATCGCAGCTCGTTCTCGAACAGATTTCCTCCAGGTGTAGCTGTCGAGTGCAACGTCTTCCCAGTTTTTAGATGCAATATGAACTTTGTCAGGTTGATTTAGATGTTATCTCTGAGGCTTTCCCTTTGCCCACCAGGGCCTTCAACTGGGCCTGAGGATCTGTTTGGGGAGACAGGGGTTAGGTATCATGATGACATGACCTATCCATTGGAGTTGGTGTTGCTTTATCATGATGGAGATGCTGTTCATGTTAGCCCCTTCCAGTACGCTGGTGTCAGTATGTCTGTCCTTCCAGATAATCCTCCAAGTCTTTTGTAAGGATCTTTGGTAGTATTGTTCCAGGCCTTTCAGGAGTCTACACTAGGTGATCCATGATTCTACTCCATGCCGTCCAGAAGGAGGACTACTCTGTAGACTAAGAGTTTTGTTTGGACCTGTAGGTCGCAGTCCTCAATATTAATCTTGCTTAGGCTCCATTAGTACTACTCAGGCGGTGGGTGATCTCTGAGTCAGTGTTACCAGTGCAATTGAAGCAGTTCTTTAATTCAGTAATTAAAAGTGATAGCTTTTGATAGAGATCTCTCCCACTCACTACCTGCATGGCAATGGAGCACGTCCAAGTCTTCTTAACACTTCAGAAGAGGAGGAGGTTGTTACTAGGAACTGAAAAACAGAGCTAACAAATTCCAGTTGATGAGCACTGTCAAATGGGACTGGCTGTTTATCTGAAGTCTGAAGTGACATTAGATATGATTATTTCAATGATAATGTTATTAAATTTACTTCACCAGGGAATAAGTGAGCCAGCACCTGTTTGATTCCTCTTACTGCTCTGTCCTCTCTTACTTTGGCCCACCCTCTTATCCACAAAGAGTGATAACTCATGACCCACAGGTGTCTGCAGCTCAGCCTCTGGTGTCCTTTGAAACAGTCCAGAGGTACACATGGTGAACCCCTTCCCATTTACACATGACATCGACATGGATGGCAGTTTGGATACAAGAGATTCTCAGCAATCTGACCCGTTCTACACAAATTGCACTGGCAGACTCAGGGGATTGGCTATATTCTGGCATCCTGCATTGCCAACTTGAGTTTAGCTCTGAAGGAATGGATTCCTGATTGTGGGCTGAAAACAGCTTTCAATCAATTGCCTGGGGACATAACTCACTTGCCAAACCATTCCCATTTTTCAAACCATTTATTCCTCAAATGCTGAAAATGTAGTCTGAGAAAGGTTTCGACACCTCTCACCCACTCACTGCAATATGCCTCTTGATTTATTCAATATTATTCTGAGGCTATAATAGTTTATTGTGTGATGAGGCAATGAGAAGAACACATGCTGAACTATGTTGATATACTCTGCTGTTTTGATTACAGCTTGATGAGATGTGTGCTGAAGGGTGTAACAGTTCCATTGTTTGATACATGGGCTGCAATAGACCTTTCCAAACATGGCATCAATAAAAACGCAGTAAAATCAACTGACTTTTAAATTTAACTGGCACAGACACGTCAGCTTTGACATGAATATATTAATGAGCAGCTTTTGGACTTTGTGCCAGAATATGTCAGGAACTGAAAGCAGTAAACACGAGGCTTTTTCTCAACACAAGTCAAATCCTTTGACAAACAAAGTAGTAAGACACCAGGAAGAAGGAAAAGATACTGAAATTAAAACATTGCAAAAGGGCTCTTAATCAATTATTAGTATTAATCCACCAAATAAACAATATTCTAATTTACCCAACACTCCTTTAATTACTGTACAGACCTTAAAACATCTTTCAAGATGGGAAGCTGTGCATGAAAGGGTCATCAGAGTCTTCACCAACAGAATCCATTCACTCCATTATGATTGTACTACGTCTTTGAATCATTTAACTAACCATTCCTATCCTATATCTAGAAATAGGATGTTTTCCACTCAGGAACTCACAGTACGAGTGACACGTGCAGCTATTTCTTGCTGCTCGGTGATTACTCAGAAGGTTGAAAGGACATTTTGCGAGGGATGGTATTGAGAAGAGACTGGAATGGACAGAAAACACAGCACTTGGAAGATGTCCATTGAAGTGGAGCCGGAGCATGGGGTTCAGCTGATCACCGAAACAGAGGCTGATGGGCAATTTATTTAAAGTGATAAGGTTAATACGGTAAATTTTGAGAGGCCAGTTCCGCTCAAAAGGTTACCCAGAACAGGATAGGGTTCATGATCTGAATACCTAAACCAGGAAAATTAAGACCGAAAGGAACTGGAAAGTGGACATTTTCCTCCTTCAAATCAGAGGCACTAGCTCAATGTATTGAATCAACAGGTTTTTTTGTTGGGTAGGGGAATCAAAGGGTAGGGATCAAATGTCTCAGCTGAAACAGAGATGAGCCATGACCTTACAGAATAATACTGCTGGGCCAGGTGACAGGTCTCTTCCTCTGTGCCTATGCCACTTTACACCAGCATACACCAAGTGACTTCAAGGTTTTTACGCAAAGTTGGTAGACCTAATTTGCAAAGGGCGTCCCACTCTTTTCTCTGCTCAGTGCTCATGGATGTCCTGTTGAAAGGGGGACTTGAGGAAATTCCCACAGCTGGTGTCTTGTTGCCATGAGGCGCCTCAGCATCCAAAATCCAGTAAAACCAATGGAACTGAATATGGTGCAGCAAATTCATCAACGCAATTCACTAAGAAAGTCTGTAAGCAAAGTGATCACATGAAAGAGCCAGAACAATGCACACACACACACACAGTGCCAGAGGAACACCGCAGGCCTGCCAGCATCTATGGAGGGAAATAAACAGTAAACATTTCGGGCTGAGACCCTCCATCTGGATGGGAAAGGAAGGGGGCAGAAGCCAGGGTAAGAAAGTGAAGAGGGGGGATGGGGACGAGTACAAGCTGGCAGATGATAGGTGAGTCCAGATGAGGGAGAAGGTAGGTAGGTGGGGGAAGGGTTGAAAGGGAATGATGAGAGAAGCTAGGAGGTGTTAGATGGAAGCAGTAAAGGGCTAAAGAATAAGGAATCTGATAGGAGAGAACATTGAACGATCCATTTCATGTCTCCTATAATTTATATGAGTTAAATGTTAGGGTGATCCATTCATTCTTGATTGGATTTGACTCTGGAAGATCCTATACTATATTTATATGAGCACAAAGAACCCACAGAGCATTCATTTCCTGCTAGACAAAGCAGAAATAGTTATTCATTTATAGACCTTCAGTTTGCTTCCATTATATTAGTTAAACTATTTGAGAGTATATGAAGGCCAGAAGATGGCACCACATGCAAACTGAGTAGGGAGCCTTCCTCAGCAGACGACTGGAAGCAGTTTGGTCCAGTGCGGTCTGTGTTCTTTACTCATCATGATCTCCGTCCTTTTCTACACACTGCATGGAAAAGCTATGTTTGCAGTATTCCACATAAGTCTGATTGTGTGCTGTGTCAGGAATATGATGGATGTCTGCTGTACTAGGAATGGGATGGATATCTAATGCTGTTGGGAATACAATGAATATGTACTTTGCTGGGAATGGGATAGATTTTCGATGCTGCTGGGAATAAGATCAATATTCACTGTGGTTGGGAATGTAATGCCTTTCTGTGAAACGGGGACACCTTTTTTTCCCTTACTTTTAGAGAGAGAGAGAGAGAGAGAGAGAGAGAGCCTGTGGTATGTCAAATTACCGGGTGAACCAGTAGCCTTTGGGGTACTGCAAGTCTGTGTCTTCATTGATGCTTTGCTGCACACTTGAGTGCTCAGTGGAGGGTGCAGATGCGTTTTTGCTGGTGGGGGGTTTGGGGTTTAAACAGTTAACTGTCATTCATTCTTTAGGGCACTCCTCTGTTTTCGTGAATGTGAAGAAAAAGAATTTCAGGATGTATATTACATACATTTCTCTGACATTAAATGTACCTATTGTAACCTATTCTTGTTGGATTTCTGCTGTAGTTGGAAATGTGCTGGATACCTAGTGTTGCTGGAAATAAGATGAATAATCTCTGTTGCTAGAATTATGCTGATGTCCACTGATTTTGAGAATGGAATGGATTTCTTCTATAGTTGGGAATCTGATAGATATCTGCTGTAGTTGGGAATGGGATGGATCTCTGCTCTAATCGGGAATTCTATAGATTTCTGCTTCAGTTGGGAATGCTGTGGACCACTGTTCTTGATGGGAATGCTATGGATCTCTGCTGTACTTGGGAATTGGATGGATATTTGCCATGAATGAACTCTGGCCATTTTAGAACAGCCCATTTTCAATATACTTGCCTTTAGCCAGTGGAAGGACTGATGTAATTAAATGAGGCAGAATCTGTCCTGTTTTTAATCATCTTCATGAAGAAGGCCCAGGGTTGCTAGGCATCCTAGACAGGCAAGATTTACTGTGTTTAGATTAAATGTGCATTGTTGTTGGTAATGCCATAAAACTTGCAGATTTTTTTTTTTGTCCTTTTCCCTGGTGTGTGATTGATCTTCAGCTCTTGGCCTATTTGCTGAGGTGTAACAAACCCCTTCTCTAATCGCAGGCCTAATGCAATTTCTGAAAACGGGGCAGATGGCCTCAACTGGTGCACTCACCCTGGAAGGGGAAGGCACTCCCCAGGCATAAGTAGCCCACAGAGACACCCTGACTCACACACATCACTGCAGGGCCTGCAGTTACATTGTTACATCACATTAAGAATGGAACCATACCACAGGCAGGAGAGTGCTGAAGACCACAGCATCTCGTATGCCATGCTTCAGGCTGACTGCCCGAGCTGCACCGATGCAGGAAACAAGCCATGGAGACATGGCGCACTGTTTGAATCAATACTCTCAGAGCTTCTCTCTGGGCAACTGGAGCCAGCACAAAGCTGGATTCATCTCATCCATCTGTTGTGGATTTGACCTGTCCTGTCTCTGCTCAGGAAGGTAATCAGATAGAGGAGCATTAGGCTGCTTGGCCCATCAGGTTGGCTCTGCCATTTAATCATGCCTAATTTCCTTCCTTTCTCCATAACCTTTAATTGCTTTAGTAATTAAGAGCCACTCAATCTCTGCCTTAAATACAGCCAATGATATTCCACAGATTCACCACCTCTAACTGAAGACATTCCTTCTCAGCTCAGTTTTAAAGGGACATCTCTTTATTCTGAGGCTGTGCCCACGGATTCTGAGGCTGCACCTTTGGAAGTTTTATATCTGTGTCTTTCTGAAACAGAAAACAGTGACTACTTTAGAAATTCCATTCTGTCATGGAAGTAATTTGCCCCCTTATAGTTCCCTAGTAACATCTTAAAGAGAAATCAACAGGTCTGCAGTGGACACAATCTCACTGAAACTCCATTCGGATTTGAACACCTGGAGAACAGTATTAGTCAACAATCTTCTAATTTAGCCCTCTGCATCTCCCATCTGCAACAGAACCCATGACTTGCTCATCAGGAGAGCAGTCAGTGCGGATCGAAAGTAACCTCTCTTCCTCACTGACAGTCAACACTGGCACACTTCAAGGATGCATGCTTAGCCCACTACTCTACTTCTTCTACACCTATGACTGTATGGCTAGACACCAGATGCCTATAACACCAGAGCTGCTGGTGAATTCTCAGATGGCGATAACACACAGGGCCCAACACATTGGTGTAATCACGAAGGCACGACAATGGCTATACTTCATTCGCAGCCTGAGAAGATTTGCCATGTCACCAGCTTTCTACAGATGTACGACGGAGAGCATTCTGACTGGTTGTAACATCACTTGGTACAGAAGCTCCTGCGCACGGAGCAAGAGAGATCGCAGAGGGGTGTGGACTGAGCTATCTCCATCACAGGCACAGCTCTCCTCACCCTCAAAGACATCTTCAAGAGGCAGTGTTTGAGGAAAGCAGAAGCCATCATTAAGGACTCTCATCACCCTCTTCATGTTACTACCATCAGGAAGAAGGAACAAGAGCCTGAAGACCCAAACGCAATGTTTTGGAAACAGCTACTTCCCCTCGATCATGAAATTTCTGAACTGTCCATCAACCCATGAACACTTCCTTCTTATTTCTCTTTGGCACTGTCTATTTATTTCTTTTTGTACCTTATAGTAATTCTTACATTTTACAATGTACTGCTGCCACTAAGCAACAAATGTCAGCAATTCTGAAATGCTAGAGGTTGCAGTAATAATACCTGAGCTAAAATGACACAATTTCAGAAGAGAGGTTGTATTGTGTTGTAAGTTTTTCGAAAGGGGTGAGGTATACCAGGGCCAATAATTCAATGACATTACCTGGCATGGCAAGGATTGTGGGATAAGGAATCCAACAAGCCCAGTGTGATGGATGCTGTGATTCTGACTATGAATCCAATCTCAGTAAATACTCAAGGTTCATTACATCCCCACAATTAAATGATAACTTGGCCAAGCCCTTTTCCAGATGAAGTGACTTCAGTCAGTGTAACTCTAAGAACGGGGTTCAGTCAGAACAGGCAGAAAAACAACTGCCTCATTTAATCCTGACTCTTGGTGCTGTCCATGTGGAGTTTGCACGTTCTGCCCGTGACCCTGTAATTTCCCAACAGATGCTCTGGTTTACTCACACATCTCAATGACACACTAATCAGTTGGTTAAATGACTACTGTAAATTGCCCTCAGTGCTGAAGCCTGCAGGCAGTTGAGGGAGAATGCACTAGGATTAGTGTAGGGTTGGTGTAATGGGTGCTCGCAGGTTGGCACAGAACTCTGTGATCCTTTGAGTACTCTGTGAGTAGTTTTGGTGGCAGAGCTTGGGGGAGGATGTTAGTTAGCTGCTGGTGGTGAGAAGCCTGTTTCAGTTACAATCAAGTTGAGGAATGTGAGTCAACCCACAATCAGGTGGTGGATATGTTGGAGAACTGGCATGGGGGGTTATATGTTGGAGAACTGGCATGGGGGTTAATATGTTGGAGAACTGGCATGGGGGTTAATATGTTGGAGAACTGGCATGGGGGTTATATGTTGGAGAACTGGCATGTCGGGTAATATGTTGGAGAACTGGCATGGGGATTATATGTTGGTGAACTGACATGGGGGTTATTATGTTGGTGAACTGGCATGGGGGTTATATGTTGGAGAACTGGCATGTCGGGTAATATGTTGGAGAACTGGCATGGGGGTTATATGTTGGAGAACTGGCATAGGGGTAATATGTTGGTGAACTGGCATGGGGGTTAATATGTTGGAGAGCAGGCATGGGGGTAATATGTTGGAGAACTGGCATGGGGGTTAATATGTTGGAGAACTGGCATGGGGGTTAATATGTTGGAGAGCAGGCATGGGGGTAATATGTTGGTGAATGGCATAGGGGTAATATGTTGGTGAACTGGCATGGGGGTAATATGTTGGGGAAATAGCCTAGGGGTAATATGTTGGAGAACTGACATCAGGGGATAATATGTTGGAGAACTGGTATGGGGGTAATATGTTGGGGTACTGGCATGGGGGGTAATATGCTGGGGAACTGGCATGGGGGGATAATATGTTGGGGGGCTGGCATGTGGGGTAATATGTTGGAGAACTGGCCTAGGGGTAATATGTTCGAGAACTGGTATGGGGGTAATATGTTGGAGAACTGGCATGGGGGTAATATCTTGGGGGACTGGCATGGGGGTAATAATTTGGGGAACTGGCATGTGGGGTAATATGTTGGAGAACTAGCCCGGGGTAATATGTTGGAGAACTGGCATGGGGGTAATATGTTGGGGAACTGGCATGGGGGTAATATGTTGGGGAACTGGCATGTGGGGTAATATTTTGGTGAACTGGCATGGGGGTAATATGTTGGAGAACTGGCATGTGGGGTAATATTTTGGTGAACTGGCATGGGGGTAATATGTTGGGGGACTGGCATGGGAAGATAATATGTTGGTGAACTGGCATGGGGATTATTATGTTGGTGAACTGGCATGGGGGTAATATGTTGGAGAACTGGCATGGGGGTAATATGTTGGGGAACTGGCATGGGGGTAATATGTTGGGGGACTGGCATGGGGGGATGATATGTTGGGGAACTGGCATGGGGTAATATGTTGAAGAACTGTCATGGGGGTAATATGTTGGGGAACTGGCATGTGGGGTAATATTTTGGTGAACTGGCATGGGGGTAATATGTTGGGGAACTGGCATGGGGGTAATATGTTGGAGAACTGGCATGTGGGGTAATATGTTGGGGGACTGGCATGTGGGGTAATATTTTGGTGAACTGGCATGGGGGTAATATGTTGGGGAACTGGCATGGGGATTATTATGTTGGAGAACTGGCATGGGGGTAATATGTTGGAGAACTGGCATGGGGGGTAATATTTTGATGAACTGGCAAGTGGGGTAATATTTTGGTGAACTGGCATGGGGGTAATATGTTGGAGAACTGGCATGGGGGTAATATGTTGGGGAACTGGCATGGGGGTAATATGTTGGGGGACTGGCATGGGGGGATGATATGTTGGGGAACTGGCATGGGGTAATATGTTGGTGAACTGGCATGGGGATTATTATGTTGGTGAACTGGCATGGGGGTAATATGTTGGAGAACTGGCATGGGGGGTAATATTTTGGTGAACTGGCAAGTGGGGTAATATTTTGGTGAACTGGCATGGGGGTAATATGTTGGGGAACTGGCATGGGGGTAATATGTTGGAGAACTGGCATGTGGGGTAATATGTTGGGGGACTGGCATGTGGGGTAATATTTTGGTGAACTGGCATGGGGGTAATATGTTGGGGAACTGGCATGGGGATTATTATGTTGGAGAACTGGCATGGGGGTAATATGTTGGAGAACTGGCATGGGGGTAATATTTTGGTGAACTGGCAGGTGGGGTAATATTTTGGTGAACTGGCATGGGGGTAATATGTTGGTGAACTGGCATGGGGGTAATATGTTGGGGAACTGGCATGTGGGGTAATATGTTGGAGAACTGGCATGTGGGTAATATGTTGGGGGACTGGCATGGGGGGATAATATGTTGGGGAACTGGCATGTGGGGTAATATTTTGGTGAACTGGCATGGGGGTAATATGTTGGGGGACTGGCATGGGGGGATAATATGTTGGGGAACTGGCATGTGGGGTAATATTTTGGTGAACTGGCATGGGGGTAATATGTTGGGGGACTGGCATGGGATAATATGTTGGGGAACTGGCATGTGGGGTAATATTTTGGTGAACTGGCATGGGGGTAATATGTTGGGGAACTGGCATGGGGGTAATATGTTGGGGGACTGGCATGGGGTAATATGTTGGTGAACTGGCATGAGGGTAATATATTGGTGAACTGGCATGGGGGTAATATGTTGGGGGACTGGCATGTGGGGTAATATGTTGGGAGACTGGAATGTGGGGTAATATGTTGGAGAACTGGCATGTGGGGTAATATTTTGGTGAACTGGCATGGGGGTAATATGTTGGGGGACTGGCATGGGGGTAATATGTTAGAGAACTGGCATGAGGGGTAATATGTTGGGGGACTGGCATGGGGATAATATGGTTGAAATTGAGCTGCACAGCCTGATCCCTCTTTCCCTCACTGGATCCTCTTTTATATACAGTATGTCCACAGTGGCTGATTTCACCTCCCCTTCAGGCTCTGAATTCTAGATCCACACAATCTCAGGGTAAAAAACTTTTCCTCAAATTCTGTCTAATCTTTTGATCAAGTACTTCAAATCTGTGCTCCTGCTTTTCGACCATGTTGCCTATTTAATCTGCCTCATCAATTAGAACTCTCCCCAGCCTCCTCAACTTCAAGGAAAACAAACTTAGACTATCCTACCTTACACTTAAAAGTTTTCCTGTCCTTACAGATCTTTTCTTCAGCCTCTCCAGTGCAATCGCTCCTTTCCTGTTTCAGTGTTACCTAAAGGGTACACAGTGCTCACGCTGTGGTGTTATACACAGTTTTAAGTGTCACCTCCCTGTTTTTGTACTCTATGCCTCAGCTTGTAATAGAAAGTATCCCAGAACCATTTTGAACCACCTTATTGACATCTGATGCAGTTTAAAACTGCCCCTCCCTCAATTTCAATGACGTGGTTAGTCTTTGTTTCATTAGAAACTTTCTTCATTGTGCTCTGTGATATGCATTTCTTGAAACATCACACTTGGTGTGAGGCTGTTGTGTGAGAATGGTCTGATGGTAGTGGTGAATGGCAATCACAGGAATGGCGGACAAATGTGTGTTGCTTTTGGGTGTCATTGTGTGAGTCACTCCTTTCCGCTCAAGGAGAATGCAGGGAGCAATTGGAAGGAGTGTTACACATCCCAGATTGTGCCTCATGTGTGGTTTGCATGAAAATTATGCTGCAGGCTATGATTTTGAGGCCATAACTCATAACTTCACAACTTGGGTGTTGTTCACTAAGGTTTAGCTTTGCCTGTGTTGCCTAAAACTAGGCAGCTTCATGGCTCCAATAACACCACTTACAGGAAGACAAGTAACTCAGTATTTCACAGAACTCCTGCCCTTCTGGTCAGATAGTCTCTGGACAAAGAGACTGAAATAAGGAAAATAATGCTTGACCAGGAAAGGTGTAAGTTTTCAGAAACCTTGACTCAAAAGACTGTGATTGGCCAGTTGTTTGTTTCATTTAGAACATTATGGTTGCTGGCCAGTGCAGCCCACCTACTCCACGCAGTATCGCAATAAATACATAAATAATATTAGGTCACACATCAAAGTTGCTGGTGAACGCAGCAGGCCAAGCAGCATCTATAGGAAGAGGCGCAGTCGACGTTTCAGGCCGAGACCCTTCGTCAGGACACCTAATAATATTAGGTCTTCTGGATAGCAAAGGATGTGGGGATCAGGCAGGAAAACCAAGCTGAGGGTCTCAATGGATGGTCAAACTGGCTTACATTATTTCTGTGTCTATTTCCTATATTATTCAAAATTGTTCTACAGGAATTTTTATTCCACTTCAGAGGACAAAGAAATTATCAATTTAACATCTCATTCAAAGGATGACATTCCTATGGCTCTGTACACTCATAAAACCACCATAAATAACCAATTTATATTATACAGCCTTGTCTTTGGAGCAGACCTTCAATCAACAGCTTTCTAACTACAGCAGGAGTGACACACTGAATTAATTTTTCCTTCCTTTGTTAGGGACATCTGGGCAACATTTTAATCCACTGCTCTAAAATTGCCCAATAGAAATCTCTCGCCAAATTGACTTCATTGTTTTGTGGTTCAGGGCCATGTGTCACAGTAGTTGATACCCTGTTTAATCAGCCAAATGTTGGCAGCTTCCACCAGACCTTTGTCCAACAGTTACGTTCTTCAGTGTTAGGATGAAGGGAGTGAAAATTTTTGAGCTGAGACACTTTGGTGAAAGCACTTTTGTTAATGCAAAACAGGAGTTGTGTTTTTGTTTGGGCCTGTTTTAATTTTTTAGCAAAATTGTTGATGGGAAAGATGTGGTCCTTAAGAGTCTAACTGGACCTAACCAACAAATAAACCTTCATTTATGGATCTCGACTTGCCCTCAACCAGTGCATGTGTGGGAAAAGTGACCCAGTCTGGACTGATCTACTAAAGTATTAAAAGTTTGCTTTTCCTCTCTGCAGTAGGGAAACAGTGCCAGATTTTTCTGCAGATGTAAGCAGGGACAGATAATGAGGTCCGGACAAAAGCAACACCAGTTGAGTTGGGTTTTGGCCAAGGCTTATTGTGCCTGTGGTCTCAAGTTGGGGACCAATCGTGCTCTCCGTGGCCTCCAACATCCCTCCCAGGAGTTCAGGAAAACAAAATGATGTGGTACAATTAGTTTCCCAATATGCCAGCTTGGACAATGAGACGTGAGGGGAAGATAATAAAAGCTATTTTTGTTTCACTTTTAAGAGAAAAACAATGATTAAATCAAGACAATATGAATAACAGCTGCAGCAGGTTACCACTGATGTTTAAAGAGAGAAATAAGAAGAAAGTAATTTAGTTTTTCCGATAAGATCACCAAAGCTGCAATAAAAAGAAACAGTGGAAATTGTTCAAGCAGGACACCAGCTCAGATTCAACTTGTGATTCTTACACCATTAACCTATTCACTCACTGAAATGATACTCATTATGGAAGTGGAACATTTTTCCACAGTTCTGAGCAATTATAACATGACCAGGTGAAACGTACTGGTATCAGTGTCTCACGTACCGATACGCAGTGAAAAGCCTGTCTTGTGATAATATTCATACAGATCGATTCATCACACAGTGTATTGAAGTAGAACAATGTAAATTAATATCAATGCAGAATAAGTGTAACAGCTACAGAGAAAGTACAGTGCAGGCAAACAAAATGGTGTGAGGTCTTAATGAGGTAGATTGTGAGGTCAAGAGTACAACTATTGTACAAAAGCATTATTTACTAGTCATACAACAGGAGAGAAGAGAATGTCTGGGTGGGTGGGGTCTTTCATTTCTGCTGGCTGCTTTACTCAGCAGTGAGAAATATAGACAGAGATCACTGACAGGAAGCAGATTTCGGTCATGTGCTGAGCTTTTTAATAACATTTCCCATTGCAACAGTGAAGGGATAGGCTACTCTGTCATTGCCGATGGGAGCTGGCTGGTTAATTAAATTAATCTTTGCCATTGGTGTAGGGTAGCAAAGACTTATTATATAGTTCAGAAAACAATCCGGTGACCCACCCAGTCAAAATTGGGGAGATAATATTCCCTTCATTTTTTTCTACTGTCTATACAGCCCTGCTGCCTCAGTTCTCCCTGTATCCCTGGACCGTCAATCACTTCTTCCCTTATTCCTATTGTCTATACAGACCTGCTGCTCCAATTCTCCCCGTACTCCTGGACTGTCAATCTGTCCTTCCCTTATTCTTACGCTGCTCTTACAAATGGAATGGGGCACCTCAATCCATCTCCTCCTCTTATTCACCCCGTCTCCTCACAAATACTCACCACATGACCCCTCTTGCAGTCAATTCCCCTCGCAATGCACACTACCCTGAGCTGCTTTATTGTCCGAGGGTTGTCTCTTCTAGCACACTTCCCAGTGCCCCACTATTCACTGTGAAAGTCTACCCTTATTTGTCTTCCCAAAATGCACCACCTTGCACTTACCCAAAATTAAACTCCATTTTAAATTACATGGTCCAATTACCCATCTGAAAAAGTTCCTGATAACCATCGTCACTGTCAATGGCACCACCTGTTTTAGTGTCATCTGCAAACTTACTACCCATTGCTTGTGGATCCTCATCCAAATCTTGGAACTCCAGTCTACAAAACAACCTTGCACCATCACCCTTATCTTCCCACTATCAAGCTATTCTGTATCCAGTTAGCTGCTTGATCTAGAGCTCACCATGTGGAACCTTATAAAAGGCCTTACTGAAGTCCATATTGACCACCCTGTCCTCAGCAATGTTCTTGGTTACCTCTTCAGAAAATAATCAAATTCGTGAGACGTGATCTCCCAGGCACAAAACTCTGCTAACTGTCTGTAATTCTGATAGTGGGGAAGTTTAGGACCAGAGGGCACAGCCTCAGAATAGAAGAATGTTCATTTAGAACAGAGATGAGGAGGAATTTCTTTAGCCAGAGGGTGGTGTATCTGTGGAGGCCAAGTCATTGTGCATGTTTGAAGTGGAGGTTGATAAGTTCTTGTTTAGTCAGGGCAACAATAAGGGGTGAAGGCAGGAGAATGGGGTTGAGGAAGATACTAAGTCAGCCATGATGGAATGTTGAACGAGACTCGATGGGCTGAAAGGCCTAATTCTGCTGCTATATCTTATGGTCTTGTGGTCTTATTATCATAGTCAACACAGCCGCTGCCAAAGATGCACACAACCAGAGAGAGCGCTCTTAGAAAGGGAGATTTACACCATCCTGACAATTCCTGACACCAGTGGAAAATTCAGCTCTCACACCAATTGTATACGTACAGAAGGTCAGCCGTATTTGCAATGGTCCGGGACAACTTTGCCAATATTTCCCTTTTTCATTTTCAGCTTAACAGAATCCAAAAAGATAATTCAAAGTGAGGATCTCTGCTGCCTTATCCACTAAGCCCCAGTTTTAATTACATTCAATTATTTCAAACAAGACAATTCATAGCCATCATTTAACAATTTGAAAGATTTTCAAAATTGCTAGCATATCAGTTAGAGGACAGCGTTCTCTCTGCTTATACAAGGAACATTGTCTGGACTGTAATGAATTTCAAGTTGGAAAGTGATGGACAGATAACTGGAAAACCGATCCTGGATCCTGGAGTGCCTCTTTAAACAGTTGATAGTCTTTTTGTCGCATTTACTGTCTATTGAAATAAACCAGACATTTTGTAACAACGTCATTTTAATGGCAGATGTAACATTTATTTTTAATGAATTATGACCAGTACTGAAATAAGTCCAAAAGGAAAATCTAGGTTTAGAGTTCATTATAACTCATCACATAAATACTGACTTCAAAATATATTTATTTTAATTTTTCATCTGTAGAATTTTATTTGCAAAGCAGATGCATTTAGGGGGTCAGGTACATGACAGACAGACAGATACACATGCACACACAAACATACACACCCCCATAAACACACACCCATAAACACACCCACACTCACATTCACATACATACACACGCACTCATAAACACACATGCACAAACACACACACCCATACTCACATACACATACACACACACCCACGCACGCACACAAAGACACACATGCACACACACATACACTCACACACACTCATGTAGACACACATGCACACACAGACACATACACACACACCCACACACAAACACACACCCTCACTCACACACAGATAAACATACACACACACACACGCACACACACACACACACTCAAATACACGTACACATGCATGCACACGCAAATACACACACCCACACACACACACACACACACACACATAGACACACAAACACACACTCACACACACACACACACACACACAAACACACACACACACACACAAACCCACATAAACACACACGCCCACACTCACACACACGTAAACACACATGCACACACAAACACATACATACCCACACTCACACACAAACATATACCTACACAAACATGGCCACACATGCATGCAAACACCTATATACCCATGTACACACACACACACATGCACACACACACAAACACACATAAACACACACGCCCACACTCACACACACATAACCACACATGCACACACAAAGACATACACACCCACACTCACACACAAACATATACCTACACAAACATGGCCACACATGCATGCAAACACCTATATACCCATGTATACACACACACACACACACACACACACACACACACAAATACACACATCCACGCTCACACACACATACACACACATTGACACACACACACACGTAGAGTTGGACTCTCCTGGTGTGGCAAATCCAAGGCGGATGAAAGTCCCTACTCCTTTCTACCACACCAGGAGACTTCAAATTGCATCTGACCCCTCTGGAGCTCTGTGGAAAAGTTGAGTTGTCCACCAACCCCTTCAGACTCAGTAGAAATCCAAGCTACTGCAAAAATTTATAACAAAATTAAAAATATTTAAATTAATAAAGAATTTGTTTGTTTACATGTAGGTGAGACTTGAAGTGATACCCAGATGAAAGGCAGTAACCTTCTGAATCATTTTGTTAAGAAATTTCTGAAAATGAATCTCAGTGAGAGAGCCCACCATGAGTGGAATTACAACTTATATAATGGAAGACAGTAGTGATTGACAGACACCAAACATTGTCACCCTGGGGCATTACTGTAGGAGCTCCCTGAGGCAGTGCCTATGACCCAACCATCTTCAGTTGCCTCTTTAATGACTTTAGATTATGAAAATACTCAGTCCTCGTTTACTGTCATTTAGAAATGCATGCATTATAAAATGATACAATGTTCCTCCAGAATGATATCACAAGAAGCATGGGACAAACCAAGACTAAAACTGACAAAACCACATAATTATAACATATAGTTACAACAGTGCAAAACAATACCGTAATTTGATAAAGAGCAGACCATGGGCACGGTAAAAAAAAGTCTCGAAGTCCCAATAGCCTCATCATCTCATGCAGATGGCAGAAGGGAGGAACTCTCCCGCCATGAACCACCAAGCGCCGCAAACTTGCCGATACAGCACCATTGGAAGCACCCGACCACAGCGGATTCAGAGTCTGTTCGAGCCTCCGACCAGCCCCTCCAATACAGACTCTCCGAGCACCATCCTCTGCTAAGCGCTTCAACCCCGCCCCGGCTGCCAAGCAACAAGCAAAGCCGAGGACTCGGGGCCTTCCCCTCCGGAGATTCTGGACCACACAGTAGCAGCAGCAGTGAAGCAGGCATTTCAGAAGTTTCACCAGATGTTCCTTTGTGCTCTCACGTCTGTCTCCATCAAATCAGGATTGTGCACGGCACCTACTTGACAAATAACAGACATCACCAACAGAGTGGCCGCTGCGAGCTGTGTCACGCCACCATCCACAATAAACGAAGCCCTGCCATCAACATCCCGAGAGTCATGGCTGACTTAAAACTCAACAACATCAACCAGATCAATCCTCTGATCTGCTACAGCATCAGTAGCAGGACAAGTGAGCCACCTCCTGAATCATCAGAGGCTAAACAATATATGTATGGAATAAATCAGAAGCCTGTGTGCTAGTGCATTTCCAAAGATGCTCAAGAAACCCATGATCAATTGGCACTCCCTACAGCACTCTAATTATTTCACCCCTTCACCGTTATTGCAGTGGGTGTCATTCACAAACCGCGCTCCACTTTCTCCTCTGATATCACCTCCCTGCCCATGATCTCTAGCACAGGAAGGGCAAGAGCAGCCTATGGGAACAACGTGCCCACAGGCTTCCCTTCGTGTCATGCAGCAAACGGACCCGAAACAGATTTCCATCCCTTCGCGATCACAGGCTGTAAGTCCTGGACTTCAATACCCAAAAGCACCTCTTTATTCACCTTGACCAAATGGAAAGGAATAGTTCAGGATGGTGGCTTAATTATATGGAAATGAACCAGGTCCGCCTCCTGCAAAGAGTAAGACCTAGGAAGTGAGCAGCACGGTGTGGAGGAGGTAGGGCCACTGCCTCAGCATGCCGGAGACATGGGCTTCAATCTCCACTTCCTGTGTAACGTGAATGGAGCTCCTCCCTGGGACGGTGTGGGCTTCCTCCGGGATCTCTGGTCCCTCCCACATCTCAAAGATATGCAGGTTGGAAGGTTAATTGGTCACTTTAAATTTCCCCTGGTGTGTAGGTGAGTGGTGGAATCTGGGGGGGAGCTGACTGGAACGTGTGGAGAATAACGGGTGATTGATGGTTAGTGTACACTAAGAGGGCTGAACGTCCTATTCCATGCCTTATCTTTCTGTGCCTCTATAGCTCCACAATACTTCAGGCACGCATGAAATAGTACTGGAGGAAAGCCAGAAAAATCATTAATCATTTAATAAATAACCAGCAGCCAGTTCTCTAACTTCATACTGTGACTTGGCAGGATCCAAGATGATTTGATGAGCAAAGCTATCGAAAATGTACACCCCTGCAACATGTTGCAGTCATTCAATCCAGCGCATTAATCAGACACTGTAATCTTCTCTTGACCTCCTTCGCAAGTGATACTACAACTAACTTGTGAGCAACAGCAGCTCGGAGGGTGCTGAGCCCAATGTGGGGCCTCATCCTGTGTCAGGTGGTGCAGGCAATGACTGATGAAGTGAACGCCCCTCTCCTGTTACACTGGGAATTTATGTGCTCCCAAGAAAGGGCCTTGAATTCCTCAAGTCAGTTGTTAAATGGTCCAACTTCATTTTGAGAAACCGAGTGCCAGCTATTTATGAGGATCAGTAGGGATGTTGGACATTCTCAAAGAAACTTTCAGTACTTCTCCAGTGTTAACTTGGTAATCCTCCACCTTGGCTGATCTCAGGCTGGAGGGCCTGATATGTGATCTTGTTACTGACATGCAAACTACATGGCATGCCCAGTGCAGCTGCCTGAGTGCGACTCACTCCGTTTCGCCTGGGAGAGGATGCTGACACCGGTTTGCTTAGCCTGATGGTTCAAAGGTTTTGCAGATGCAGCCTTGGTGACACTTCTCCAATGTCCTAAGGCATCTGTGGTAGGCAGCCCATGGTTCTAAGATGCTCAGGAAAACTGGGATGGTGTCCAGTAACCATGAGACTTGTGCAGGGATTGAGGTCTTGTTCTTTGACACGCTTTCCTCAGATGACCAATTGCTGTACAGTATTGATATCATCGTCAGTGACTGGCTGTGTAGAGAGGTGGCTCTTTAGATATAGGAAATGATTTTACAGATATTAATTTGAGGTCCATTCCCTAACTGCTCCCATTGTGCCAATAATTCAGAACTTGGTTTTCTAGTCAGTACCCTTACCACTGTTGTCTACATACTACAGTTGTCTGACTGAGATGGTGATGCTTCTGGTGGGGAGGACAGTTTTCCTGCAGGTGTGTCTACCCAGTGGGACTCTTGTTTCTTTCAAGCTACCACACGGCAGCATGAAAGACTGAGTGAGGAAACTTTCGGGGCACTGTTGTCACCTTGTTTGGTGCTGGCTTGCACCACGATGAAGTTAGCTGTGAATCTGTTGGTTGATTCTGTGGCTTTGTGTTGTCATGTGGCAGAGTTAAGATACAAATGAGTTTCTGCTGCCATCCAGACGTAAGTAGTGTGTTCCACTGATGTCCTCAATTGACAGAGTGGGTGGCATTTACAAAGCCAAGTCACAGCACATCCAAAAGTGACTGCTGCTCCCCAAACTTCCCTTGATGTTGTGTGATAGGTAGTCTCTTCTATCTCATGTTTGTTAACCTTAGTCCCTAAATATAGCATCTTGTAAGATGAAACAGTTGTAAGCAAACTTCCAAAGAACAATTTGTTTAGCTTCTGGTCAATCTTCAGTTCTTAAAATGTGAATAAAAAACACTCTTTCCAGAACAGCTTTGCAAATAGGCTCTGTCTTTTAAAGACACTCAGTCTGTAAAGATCACTTCATCTGATTTGTTATTGCTAAATAGTATAAGACAATGGGTTGTTTAATTTAGGTTGTTTTAAATAGACAAGCTGACTGTTAAATCACTTATTTCAAGGAAGCTTGCAGAACCATATGGATAATATCATTTAGCATATCAATAACTGATATGTTTATAGTTTGAAAGGTTTATGTACTCAAAGATGTTAGCTTTACAGCATTCATGGTAGCAGGCTAAAATCTATGTAACTGGAAATGTTTTTAAACAATCTGCAGTAAAAGGATATCTAAGGAAATATCACATGCTTGTGAAATCACTCAAGTGGCTGAAAAGGATAACATGTTTGTTTGCACCTTTGGTATGACTTTTTATTTTATAGCAATTATACCCATGTTTTAGAAATGGTTTGTAATTGAGAAATGTTTAAGATAGAAATCCTCTGTGAGTTTTAAATGTATTATAAGAGCGTTGTGTGGATTTAAACAAGTATCACTGAAAATAAAAGAATTGTGTTTTAAACTACTTTTTTTAGCTGGAATTATCTTCTTCCTGGTAGGGAGAACGGATGCACCACTCAAATTGTGGTTATTGGCAGTTAAACTTGCCATGGAGAACAAACAGAGAAGTAAACAACAGGAATTCTGCAGATGCTGGAAATTCAAGCAACACACATCAAAGTTGCTGGTGAACGCAGCAGGCCAAGCAGCATCTATAGGAAGAGGCGCAGTCGACGTTTCAGGCCGAGAACTAGTTTTTTGAAGATTGGGTAGTTATAGTATAATTTCCTCTTAGTGAGATTCTCATGGTTATCTACATCTGATAGGCCTTAAACTCTTCACTTGAGTTTAGAGCTTTGCAGTCAGTGAACCCAATGCCATCACAATAGACTGATGAAGGTCATAGCAACCAGCAAAGAGAAGCCACACTGCCATTTGGGGAACTGATCATTGCTCACTGGGGGAAGTCAAATGAAGAAAGTGAAGTGGCCACACAGGTTGATGAGATGGAAAGGAAGGTGTTTGGCATGTTTGCCTTTATTGGTCAAGGCACTGAATTCAAGAGTCAAGAAGATATGTTACAGTTTTATAAAACTCTCATTAGACCACACATGGAGCATTGGAACATTCATTTCTGGCCAACCCATTATAGGAAAAAAGTTGAGACTTAGGAGATGA
Organism: Mobula hypostoma; assembly: GCF_963921235.1. Classification (NCBI taxonomy): domain Eukaryota; kingdom Metazoa; phylum Chordata; class Chondrichthyes; order Myliobatiformes; family Myliobatidae; genus Mobula; species Mobula hypostoma. The sequence continues at coordinate 57,131,915 of NC_086109.1, forward strand.
TGCAGAAGAGGTTTACCAGGATGCTGCCTGGATTAGAGAGTATATGCTATATGGAGAAGTTGGACAAACTTCAGATGTTTTGTCTGAAGCAGTGGTTGCTGACGGGAGCTCTGAGAAGTTTATAAGATTATGTGATGCATAAATAGAGTGTCTTAATACCAGAGCTAAAATATCTAATAGTTAATTGCATCCATTTAAGATGAGAGAGTGTACGTTCAGAGGAGATGTGAGAGCTAAGTTTTTCACACAAAGATTACTATGTGCCTGGAATATGCTGCCAAGGGTGGTGGTGGAGGCATTGGAGAGGCACACAATGTGCACAGAATGGAGGGATATGGACCACATGCCAGGAGAATGGAGGGATGTGGACCACATGCCAGGAGAATGGAGAGATATGGACCACATGCCAGGAAAATGGAGGGATATGGATCACATGCCAGGAGAATGGAGGGATATGGACCACATGCCAGGAGAATGGAGGGATATGGACCACATGCCAGGAGAATGGAGGGATATGGATCACATGCCAGGAGAATGGAGGGATATGGATCACATGCCAGGAGAATGGAGGGATATGGACCACATGCCAGGAGAATGGAGGGATATGGATCACATGCCAGGAGAATGGAGGGATATGGATCACATGCCAGGAGAATGGAGGGATATGGACAATATGTTGAGAGAACATGAGCGATATGGAAGATGTGTGGGGGAATGGAGGGATATGGACTATGTACCAGTCAAAAGGACGTTGCAATGGAACGGGGCGAACCCAAATGCAGGACACAGACACGGAGGTAGCATAATCTAAATTGTTTATTAATGGTTACAGGGAAGGCCAGGGAGCGAGGATTAGGCAGAGGAAAGCCAAGGAGCTAGGAAGGCTTGGCTGGGGATTGAACCTGGGTTGCTACGGTGGGAACACGGCACTTAACCACTGAGCCAACGGAGAGTGTAGGCAGGCAGCGGAACAAGGCAGAGTAGGAATGCAGACCAGGGTGCAAGTGTGGCTTGAGGAGAACAGCGGGCGGAAGGATAAACAGGAAGACAGGCGGCATTAACACGGAGAGACAGAGTTAACACAGGCAAACAGCGCTGAAACAGAACTTGGAATACATAATTCTTAGCGGTCGATAAACAGGGTTAACACCGGAAAACAGCACGGGAACAGAACTTAGAATACACAATGCTAAGCAGTCGAGAGACAGAGTTACCACAGGCAAACAGCACGGGAACAGACCTTAGAATACACAATTCTAAGTGGCCGAGAGACAGGGTAGAGACAGGGTTAACACAGGCAAACAGCGTAGAAACATAACATAGAATACACAGTTCTAAGCAGTCGAGAGACAGAATTAACACAAACAAATAGCGCAGGTGAACGGAGGAGCAGGAGGCAAGCAAAACTTTTCTTGACAGAGGACGTTGCTGGATCTGAATGGCAAACAGGAGACAGATGGCGGGAAAAACTTATCTTGACACAGAGCGTAGAAAGGCAAGCGGCAGATAACACTTTTCTTAACACAGAGAGACGGAGTTACACAGGTAAACCTCGGTACTGAAATAAACTTAGAATACTTATCTTGACATGGAGAGACAGAGTTATACAGGTAAATCTCGGTACTGAAGTAAAACTTAGAATAACTATTCTAAGCGGCTGGGAATGTGAATTACCGCACTAGCTGAAGCAATGGTCTGGCAACGGGTGGGTGCAAAATCGGGGTTTTTATGCAGCAGGTTTAGAAGAGAATTGGGGCCACAATCAAGGAGCCCAGGAGAACATGGGGTAAAGGGAATTAGGATAATAAGAAGAATTAACGGTTGGGACCATGACAAAGGAGGGATATGGACAATGCACAGGGAGAATGGAGGGATATTGTCCATGTGTAGGGAGAATGGAGGAATATACATGATATCCTGGGAGAATGGAGGGATGTGGACCAGGTCTAGGAGAATGGAGGGATATGGACCATGTGCATGGAGAATGGAGAGATATGGACAATGCACAGGGAGAATGGAGGGCTATCGACCATGTGCAGGAGGAATGGAGGGATATGGACCTTATGCCAGGAGAATGGAGTGATGCAGACCTGTGCAGGGATAAAGGAGGGATATGGACCATGTTTTAGGGAGAATGGAGGGATATGCATGATATCCAGGGAGAATGGAGGGATATGGACCATGTGCCAGGAGGATGGAGGGTTATGGACTATGTGCCAGGAGAATTGAGGGACATGGATGATTTACAGGGAGAATGCAGGGATATGAACAATATTCAGGGAAAATGGAACATTATGGACCATGTGCCAGGCGAATGGAGGGATATGGATGGTTTGCAGGGAGAATACAGGGATATGGACCATGTACCAAGACTACAGAGGGTTATAGATAATGTGCCGGGAGAATGGAAGGATGTGGATGACGTGCAGGGAGAATGGAGGTATATGGACCATGTGTTGGGAGAATGGATGGATATGAACCATGTGAACAGAGAATGGATGGATATGGATGATGCGCAGGGAGAATGGAGGGATATTGACCACATATAGGGAGAATAAAGGGCTATGGACCAGGTGACAGGAGAATGGAGAGATATGGACCATGTGAAAGGAGAATGGAGGGATGTGGATGATGGGCAGGGTGAATAGAGGGATATATAGCATGTACAGGAAGAATAGAGGGCTATATACCATGTACAGGGAGAATGGAGGAATATGGACCATGTGCCAGGAAAATGGAGGGATATGGACCACATGCAGGGGCAATGGATAGATATGGACCATGTGCATGGAGAATGGATGGATATGGATGATGTGCAAGGAGAATGGAGGGATATGGACCATGTCCAGGAGAATGGAGGGGCATAGACCATGTGCCAGGTGATTGGAGGGATATGGATGATGTAGAGGGAGAATAGAGGGATATATTGTCCATGCGCAAGGAGGAAGGATTTAGGAATCATTTGCTTAATTAATTCACGCTAACATTGTTGGCGAAGGACCCCACCTTATACGATATTATTCCATGTTCTCTGTTCTAAAAAGTCTCCAGTGCTGACTTTCCTTTTGGCGAGATGATGAGATACTTGCGGTTACAGCAACTGGATCTGTCTCCTTCCTTGGCTATGAATATGTGGCCTCTGAAGTTGCCTGGCATATTCTTCACAAACATGAGAAAATCTACAGGTGCTTGAAACAAATCAACCCACACACAAAATGTGAAGGGTTCAGCCCAAAATGTCGACTATTTACTCTTTTCCACTGATGCTGCCTGGCCTGCTGAGTTCCTCCAGCATTTTGTGTGTGTTGCCTTGGCATTTTCTTGTGTTCTGGTTGGTGTGTTCTAGCAAAAAAAAACAAAAAAAATCTTCATGGCTATTAATTATGATGGTCTTCTGGGCAATCCAGACCTTAGGGACATTCTGCAGCTCCTGTTGGTGAGGGATTGTCTGTGAAAAGGATTCTGAAGACCTCTGAGAATTTCCACACTGATTTTGCCGTGGTAATATGGGTGCTGCTCTTTCAGGGCTGGCCTGATAGAGATAACAGAATGGATGAGGTAGTCCTCCATTTGGCAACCAGGAACCAAACAATGGTTTATCTGGTGACAATCTACAGCTCCTTAATGAAAAGCAATAGCTTGGCTTTAGTTATGTGACCAGTAAAGCAAGTTTATCACATTAACAACATACACGAAATGCTGGAGGAATTCAGCAGGCCAGGCAGCATCTATGGAAAAGAGTAGAGTTGATATTTCGGGCCGAGACCCTTCAGCAGGACTGAAGAACAGAAGATGAGGGGTAGATTTAAAAGGTGGGGGGAAGGGAGGGAGAAACACAAGGTGATAGGAGAAACCGGGAGGGGGAGGGGTGGAGTAAAGGGCTGGGAAGTTAATTGGTGAAAGAGTTACAGGGCTGGAGAAGGGGAAGTCTAATAGGAGAGGTCAGAAGGCCATGGAAGAAAGAAAATGGGGGAGGGGCACCAAAGGGAGGTGATGGACAGGCAAGGAGATAAGGTGAGAGAGGGAAAAGAGGATGGGGAATGGTGAAGGTGAGGGTGGGGGCCTTACTGGAAGTTCAAGAAATTGATGTTCATGCCATCAGGTTGGAGGCTGCTTAGGTGGAATATAAGGCGTTGTTCCTCCAACCTGAGTGTGGCCTCATCACAACAGTAGGAGACCATGGATAGACAGATTGAAATGGGAATGGGAAGTGGAAGTAAAATGGGTGGCCACTGGAAGATCCCACTTCTTCTAGCTGATGAAGCAAAGCAGTCTCCTAATCTGCTTCACGTCTCACCAATACACTGGAGGCTACACCAGGAGCACTGGACACTGTATATGACCCCAACAGACTCACAGGTGAAGTGTTTTTTAGTATTTTAAACATGACATTTTGAAAGCAAACTGACTTGAAGAAACCAACTTTACTACCTGGCTTGTCATTCCCTTAGACAAAGCTTTCAAAATGTAATGTTTAAAATAATAAAAAATACTTTTTTCTTATGATTTAAGGTTTGTGATGTTTCAGTTTCCATCTTAAACTCATAAACATTCCAGTCTTTATTCCACGCTCTGTAAAATGTTCTAAAAGTTTATTAAAAGTTAATGTGATAACTTTAGTCCTTCCAGGTGAGGCAACACTTCACCTGTGAGTCTGTTGGGGTCATATACTGTGTCCAGTGCTCCTGGTATAGCCTCCTATGTATTGGTGAGACATGAAGTGGTTTGGGAGACTGCTTTGCTTCGTTAGCCAGAAGAAGTGGGATCTTCCAGCTCGGCTCCTGCTTGATGAAGGAAGGGTGGCCGATTGGAGTTCTTGAAGAGAGGGCACAGTAGTGTTCCTTGCCCTGTTAAAGGGAAAGATTCGCTGATGTTATTACTACACCTGTGCCTTCCCCAGTTGTTGCTTTAAATACCCTTGATAACACAATGAGTGCTGAGAATCTCACATTTATTTCTAGTCTCACATTCTGTCCATCACGGTTGCAGATTTATAAGAAGAAACAAGGCAGGAAAAACCATTGTATTCTACAAATGGTGATCAGTCCAACTGTTACCCAAACAAGGGCAAGAAAATTTCCGTTCAGTTTGTCCTCGTTTTCTGTTGTCAAAGCGCAGCACCTAATGGGAAGGAAGAGCAGGATCTTTATCCAATCTTAGGTTTAGTTCATGTGTCATTGGTTATAGTGTTTGAAGCTTTGACCACTTGTTTGTTTAATCGTATGGCTTACACTTTGGCAGAGTATTATTCAGAACATTAAATGATTCAATCAGGAGACATTCCTCAAACAGAAAGATCAAGAGAAAATAAACATATTGAGCAAACCCACAAAAGTGGACATTTGTAAGGCCAGAAATTAAAATAACAACAGCCAAAATCAAGCACAGATGTAGAATGAAGACAGCCGTGTACAACTTCGGAATAGTTTTCTTAATACTTGAATGAAAAGAAGGTAATATTATCCTTTATGATATGAGTCAAGTGCAAAGAATGTCATACGAAGACAACAGAATGGGTGTGAGTGGAATAAAGACAGAACATGAAAGGATGAGGATCAGAAGATGAAGTCTTGCCCTTCTGCCAGGACCAGCTGCTTATGGGGTGCCTGTGAATCTGTAGATTAAATTAGATTTATTAATCACATCTATATTGAGACATAGAGTGAAATGTGTCATTTGTGTTAACAACCAACCCAATCTGGGGATGGGTAGGGTGAAGCCTGCAAGAGTCAGCATGCATTCCGGCGTCAACATAGTATGCCCATAATATTTAGCAGAACAACATACAAGAAGCAACAACAACAAACAAGCCCCTTCCGCACCCCCCCCCCCAACACACGCTCACAGATGCCTTCCAGCCCCAGGACAGGCTGCCTCCTGTGCCTGTGCCTCTGACCTCCTGACCATGGCCTTGGAGGTCTACGAGTCCCTGGTTAAGGATGGGTATTCAGCAACATTCAAAGGCTTGCATCAGGTTCCAGCGCTCTCAGTAAGAGCATGCTGTTACTGTAATGTTACAATTTGATCGACACCTTTCAAATGTAAATGACAAGCAAACTGTTCCTTGAGGCACATTACTGGAAGTTTTCATTTAAAACAGAAGTTTATAGATTTGCAAATACTGAAGAACTGGAGAAAGGCCAAGTAAATAAATACCTTCATACCTTGTAAATCATTTTGATTTATTTTAGTGCATTGTGCCAGTCTGGTCAACTTTCATTGCTGAACAGCTTCAAAGAGCAATGCTTTATCTGTACAAAACCAGAACTGGCAACCAAAGATATTTAATGCTCACTGTGTCTTTATCAGTTGATGAGACAGGATGAAATGTTCCCTGGATTGGCACAGAGACATATTCCACTCTCAAGAAAGTGTATTTTTAATTTCAGCGGAAATTCTCAGATGATTAGGTGCAATTATTTCTGCAGAAATTGCAAGACTTGCTGTTGTATGACTATTCAATGGAATATCACATTGATTATTGAGTAGAATTACTTTTATTCAGGTGCTGCAGTATTTTTATATCAATCTCTCTGCCTTTCCCACAGCTGTTAGAGTGCAAATGTATTGGGTGAGAGCCATTGGCTTCAGTAGATTGGAATACTGGGCGAGTTTCTGTCGGGATCAGAATAGTCCTACATGAGCAGAGGAGGGAAGGAAGCATAGTGTTTGCCCTCCTCTGTGGATCTCATGACATAGACTGGGAGCAGCTGTAAAAGACCAGCCAGCGGACATCTGGAGGTAGCGAGGGCCTTTGCTTTATTACTTCATGGAACAGTGAATGTAATTGGAGAAGGTGATTTGCAAAACACTGATAGAAGTCCAAGAATTCCATCTAATGAAAATGGGATTTGATTTATTCAGTCTCTATAAATTATCTTGCACCGAAGCTATCCTCTCTGCAATATTCACGTGCTTGTCACCAAGCATGGAGCAGTTTGGATACAGCATCTTAAATTGCTGTCAATTTCTATTCTCAGATTTTATGCTCTTGTAATTTATTATTAATTCTATTGCATCATTCGAACCATGCATGAGTTGATTGAATGCTCCACTCATCCGTCCCCATCCTTCTGCTTCCCTAGAATGTATTCCCAATTCCCACTTTGTCCCATTGCTACATTGGCAGTTCAACCCTAATAGAATCATGGAGTTTCACAGTGTAAAAATGTACCCTTCAGAACACCATGTCCATGTAGACACTTCTGCCTGGCTACACCAATCCTGTTTGCCCCCATTCTGTCTGTATCTTTCTGTGCCCTGTCTATCCAAGTGCCCGTCTAAATGTTTCTGAAGTGTAGCGTTTGTATCTGATTCTACCACTTCCACTTGGCAACGTGCTCTAGGTATCAAATACTCTGAGCATAAAAGACTATGCTCTTTAAATCTCCCTCATCCTAAACTTATGCCCTCTTCTTTGACATATAAATGTTGACTATTTGCCTTATCTACCTTTTCTATGCTTCTGTCAGCTCAGCCCTCAACCTCCTTTGCTCCAGGGAAACTAACTCAGCTTATCCAATTTCTCTCCATAATTGAAGTTCTCCAGTCCAGGCAAAATTCTGGTGAAACTCCTTTGCATTCTCTCCAGCACAACAACATTTTTCCTTTGGTGTGGCAATCAGATCTGCACACAATATGACGGCAGAATACAGTATTAATGGTAAGACTCCTGGCAGTGTGGAGGACCAGAGAGATCTTGGGGTCCGAGTCCATAGGACCCTCAAAGCTGCTGCGCAGGTTGACTCTGTGGTTAAGAAGGCATATGGTGCATTGGCCTTCATCACCTGTGGGATTGAGTTTAGGAGCAGAGAGGTAATGTTACAGCTATATAGGACCCTGGTCAGACCCCACTTGGAGTACTGTGCTCAATTCTGATTGCCTCACTATAGGAAGGACGTGGAAACCATAGAAAAGGTGCAGAGGAGATTTACAAGGATGTTGCCGGGATTGGGGAGCATGCCTAATGAGAATAGGTTGAGTGAACTTGGCCTTTTTCTTCTTGGAGAGACGAGGATGAGAGGTGACCTGATAGAGCTGTATAAGATGATGAGAGGCATTGATTGTGTGGATAGTCAGAGGCTTTTTCCCAGGGCTGAAATGGCTAATGTGAGAGGGCACAGTTTTAAGGTGCTTGGAAGTAGGTACAGGGATGTCGGGGGAAGTTTTTTACGCAGACAGTGGTGAGTGTGTGGAATGGGCTGCCGGCGACAGTGGTGGAGGCGGATATGATAGGGTCTTTCAAGAGACTCCTGGATAGGTACATGGAGCTCAGAAAAATAGAGGGCCATTTTTAAAGTAGGGACATGTTTGGCACGGCTTTGTGAGCCGAAGGGCCTGTATTGTGAAGTAGGTTTTCTATGTTTCTATGTACAATAATCCCTCCATTGACTTTGTCCTGCTCTCTTGGGAAATCAAGAGCCAACCCAGCTACCCCAGCCATCCTCTCTTCTCTCCTCATCGTATTGTGCAAAAGATACAACAGCTTGAGGACGTGTCCCTGCAGGATCAAAGACAGTTTCTATTCTGCTGTTGATGAACTCTGGATGCCTCACCTTACCTTGTCGTGGCCCTACTCCTTATCAGTTTAGCTGCACCGCACTTTCTCTGTAACTGCAATGCTCTGCACACTGCTATTGTACTCCCAATGCATGGAATAATTTGTCTGCATCACAGACAAACAAAGCTTTTCACTGTACCTGGGTACAGGTGACAATAATAAACCAACTACCAATTGCATGCCAACTTCTGCATTTTGACTGGAAGTCTGGAACCAGAGATATACCATGGCAACCAGTGCTTGTGATCTATATAAACAGCAAGGATGCGTATGTAGGATGTAGGATCATTAAATCTGCAAACGGCATTTCATATGAATTTTTCACCACCATATTGACATATGTTTCCACTTTCAGAGAACTATGGACTTGCACCCCAGGTCTCAGTTCATCAACAGTTCTCAGTGTCCTACCATTTGGTGTATGTATCTAAACCCAGTTGGACATCCCAAAATGCTTCATTTTGCATCATGTGCCAATAGTCCACTTAACTTTGCATCTGATCTATATCCTGTTGTAGGTTAGAAGATATTTCTCACCATGTACAACACACACACACACACACACACACACACACACACACACACACACACACATGCGCGCGCACGCGCGATTCCGGTTAATTGAGACTCATTGGGGCTAGTACATTTTGGTCCAATTATGTGGCTGATCCAATTAGCTGAAGTTTCTTGGAAGTAGTTAAAAAGGTAATAAATTACATATTTAAATAAAATACAGAACAAATTGGAACGCTACTTATACCACTACAGTACTACAAAACTGTGATTAGTTCATAATATTTATCGAAGAAGCAATTCATTCAGTGTTCTTCTCATTGACTGTAAATGAACAAAATTAGTGCAAGCACCTAGTGCAGATAATGGACTACCTTCAAACAATGCTTTCAATGATTGCATCCTCCAAATCTTCATTTTCCTTGTAACATTTAAGATGATTGTTGTTACCTACAATTATATGTAGTCACTCCAGCCATTTCTGGCATCTCCAAGCCTGAATGTTTGAAACTGCATTGCGCAAAACAGTTCTGAATTGTCTTACTGCTTACTCTCTCCAACTACCAGTGACAAAAATTACTGCTGTTTGAACGCAAGCACATCCAACTGATGCTATTTAAAAACTATTCGCCTTAAGCACAGTGTAGTGCACATGACTGACTCTAGTTAGAAATTGTTTGAGAACAATTAAGTGGCAGAGTGTCCCAAATAAATGAAAGGAATCCCAGCTATTTCCTGGATTAGTTTTTGTTCTTTAAGATTTGTCCCAATAAAGTGGCTCCCCCAATTCACCAATGATCCAATTAATCAGAATCCACAAACAACAGCACTGATCACTGTGGTACACCACTGGTCACAGGCTTTCAATCCCTTCAACCACCGGCTCCCATCACCAACTCAATTTTGGTTCTAATCAACTTGCTCACCTTGGATCCCATGTGCCTTTATCTTCTGGACCAGCCTACCATGCAGGACCTTGTCAAATGCCTTAATGGCTCTATAGACAATGTCTAGCACCCTATCTTCATCAGTCTTCTTAGTTGTCACCTCCACGAAAGCTCTGTCAATTTAGTGGGATAGGATCTATCCACACAAATCCATGCTGACTATTTTTGATCAATCCCTCCCTTTTTCAAATTTCCTATGCCTTAGAATTTTCTCTTGTAATTTCTCTACCACTAACATAAGACTAACTGACATCGCCTATCAGAGCTACCCTTCTTAAACAAAGGAAAATGTTAGTTATCCTCCAATCTTCCAGCAATTGACCTGTGACTAATATAGATGCAACAGTATCCAGCTATCTCCACCCTAGCTTCCCATAGCAACTTGGGATAGATCCATTTCAACCCAGGGGATTGGTCAATTTTTATGCTTCTCTTCCGATCAGACAACTCAGCATTTTCAGCTCCAACACTATGAGTTCAGTTTGATTGCCTTGACCTCCTGTTTCACTCTTATTTTGATATTAATTCAGAAAGTTTGTGAAATACAGTAAGTGGTGCAAAATGAACTGCCACTGCACTGTCTGACACAGGAAAGCTTGTTCTCAAGTTTTGACAATACCTGATAATTATGTTTCTTAATTCTCCACAAATTGTGCACCCTGGCTATCTAGTTGTCTAACCACATCTAATATTTTCCTCCATCTTTTAAACATTAGGGTGGAGGATAAGAAATAATTTTGGCACTGACCAACTAGTTGTCTTCTCCACTTCATATCAGGTTCCAATGAAGTCAATATGATGGAATAATGAAAGTAACTTAGTACATGAGCAGTGTTGGATCCAACTGTTTAATTCTTAGATTAGACTGTTTAATTAATATTTTCTTTGCAGTTTAACAATTGATCATCTGCTTGTATTTTATATAAGTAACTGCTTACTATGTTTCCTGGTGGTTGTAATATAGTCATAGTCATACTTTATTGATCCCGGGGGAAATTGGTTTTCGTTACAGTTGCACCATAAATAATAAATAGTAATAAAACCATAAATAGTTAAATAGTAATATGTGTATTACACCAGGAAATAAGTCCAGGACCAGCCTATTGGCTCAGGGTGTCTGACCCTCCAAGGGAAGAGTTGTAAAGTTTGATGGCCACAGGCAGGAATGACTTCCTATGACGCTCTGTATTGCATCTCGGTGGAATGAGTCTCTGGCTAAATGTACTCCTGTGCCCACCCAGTACATTATGTAGTGGATGGGAAAAATTGTCCAAGGTGGCGTGCAACTTAGACAGCATCCTCTTTTCAGACACCACCGTGAGAGAGTCCAGTTCCATCCCCACAACATCACTGGCCTTACGAATGAGTTTGTTGATTCTGTTGGTGTCTACTACCCTCAGCCTGCTGCCCCAGCGCACAACAGCAAACATGATAGCACTGGCCACCACAGACTTGTAGAACATCCTCAGCATCGTCCGGCAGATGTTAAAGGACCTCCATCTCCTCGAGAAATAGAGATCTATTGATATAAAAATATCTTACCATAAGGCGGCACCATCTTCTTTTCTCAGTTCCTTTGTCTCTCTCTTTGCTGAGTAGACCTCTATCGCTATCTGTCCAACTTTCCTTTGTTCTATCAACTCTTACTTAACTGATCGTGAAGCAACAAGTTTTGTGCTTGTTTCCTGACTTCTGAAAGAACCTTGGATTAAAAATACCAGAATCTAACAGCAGCCACTACTTATTAACCCAACCCACAAGGAAGATACAAATTTTGTAAAGGTATCAGAGATGCTAAGAGCTAGCACCAGTCCAAAATTGAGTCCCAGACCATTTATCAGTTGTGCCAGTGCTTACGTTATGTAACGGGTTACAAAACAAAGTCAGACAACATTGCCAACACCAGCACATCCCTTCCCAATGAGCCTCATGCATTCTATGCATGCTTTAACAGAAGGAAATAGGCATGACACCACCCACCCCGATAGGCTCCAGTCTACTGAACCCACAATCACTGTGTGGACATAAAATCAGTCCTCTGAGAGTGAACCCATGGAAAGACCCTGGCCCAGATAGTGTCCCTAGCCGTGTAGAACAACTGGTAGGATTATTTTTAAACTCTCATTGCTTCACTCTGTGATTTGCTCCTCCTTTAAGAAGACAACAATCATCCCAGTAATTTAGAGAAACAAGATAACGTGCTTTAATGACTACCGCCGAGTAGATCTGACACCCATCCCCATGAAGTGCTTTGAGAGGCACACATCAACTCCAGCCTTCCAAATAACTGCTGGTGAAACTATGGCAGATGCCATCACCCTCACCCTATCCATATCTCTGGAGCATCTGGACACTTGTTTATTGACGACAGCTCTGTCTTCAAAACTGTAATTCCAAGCAAACTCATCATCCAACTCCAGACCCTGGGAGTCAACAGCTCTCTCTACAACTGGATCTTTGACTTCCTGACTAGCAGAGCACAATCACCAAAAACAGTCAGCAGTACCTCTGCCACAATTATTCTGAACACTGGTACTCCACAAGGTTGCAAAATCAGACCCCTACTCTTCTCCCTATACATTATTGACTGTGTGGCTGGATCCTGCTCTCACTCCACCTACAAGTTTGCAAATTTCAAATAATGATGAGTCAGAGTACAGGACGGAGATAGAGAGTTTAGTAACATGGTGCCGTGACACGACGTTTCCCTCATGGACAGGAAAACAAAAGAGAGTGACTCAGAAAGAGGGTGGTGCACATGCTCCTGTCTACATCAATGCTATTGAGAGCTTCAGGTTCCTTGGAGTGAATAGTTTGTCCTGGTCTAACCATGCAGGCTTCATGGCCAAGAAAGCTCACTAACACCTCTACTTCCTAGGAGGCTGAAGAAATTTGGCATTTATCAATTTGTATCGATACAATAGAAAGCATCCTATCTGGTTGCATCGTGGCTTTGTATGGCAACTATTTTACACATGACCACAAGAAATTACAGGCAATGGTGAACACAACTTAGATATCATGGAAACCTGCTTCCCCGCCATGGACTCCATCTATACTTTTCGCTGCTTCAGTAAAGCAGGCAGCATAATGAAAGACCACACCCACCCTGGACGTCCTTTGTTCTCCCCTTTTCCAATGGGCAGTGTGTACAATCAGGCTCAAGGACGGCTTCTACTCTGCTGTTATCGGACTATTAAATAGCTCTCTAGTATAATAGCAAGGTCCTCAACCTCACAGACTACTCGTTATGACCTTACACTGCACCTTCTCTACAAATGTTGCACTTTATTCTGCATTGTTTTTGCTTTGTCTTTTCTAGCTCAATGCACTGTGTAATGATCTGATCAGAATCAGAATCAGGTTTATTATCACCAGCATGTGACGTGAAATTTGTTAACTTAGCAGCAGCAGTTCAATGCAATACATAATCTAGCAGAGAGAGAGAGAGAAATGAAATAAAATAAAATAATAATTAAAATAAAACATAATAATAAATAAACAACTAAGTCAATTATGTATATTGAATAGATTTTTTTAAATGGGCAAAAATAGGAATACTGTATATTAAAAAAAAGTGAGGTAGTGTTCAAAGCTTCAATGTCCATTTAGGAATCAGATGGCAGAGGAGAAGAAGCTGTTCCTGAATCGCTAAGTGTGTGCCTTCAGGTTTCTGTACCTCCTACCTGTTGATTACAGTGAGAAAAGGGCATGCCCTGGGTACTGGAGGTCCTTAATAATGGACACTGCCTTTCTGAGACACCGCTCCCTAAAGATGTTCTGGGTGCTTTGCAGGCTAGTGCCCAAGATGGAGCTGACTAGATTAACAACCTTCTGCAGCTTCTTTCGGTCCTGTGCAGTAGCCCCTCCATACCAGACAGTGATGCAGCCTGTCAGAATGCTCTCCACGATACAACTATAGAAGTTTTTGAGTGTATTTTTTGACATACCAAATCTCTTTAAACTCCTAATAAAGTATAGCCGCTGTCTTGCCTTCTTTATAACTACATCGATATGTTGGGACCAGGTTAGATCCTCAGAGATCTTGACACCCAGAAACTTGAAGCTGCTCACTCTCTCCATTTCTGATCCCTCTATGAGGATTGGTATCTGTTCCTTCATCTTACCCTTCCTGAAGTCCACAATCAGCTCTTTCGTCTTACTGATGTTGAGTGCCAGGTTGTTGCTGTGGCACCATTCCACTAGTTGGCATATCTCACTCCTGTACGCCCCCTTGTCACCACCTGAGATTCTATCAACAATGGTTGTATCGTCAGCAAATTTATAGATGGTATTCGAGCTATGCCTAGCCACACAGACATTGTATACAGAGAGTAGAGCAGTGGGCTAAGCACACACCCCTGAGGTGTACCAGTGTTGATCGTCAGTGAGGAGGATATACTATCACCAATCCGTACAGACTGCGGTCTTTCGGTTAGGAAGTCAAGGATCCAATTGCAGAGGGAGGTACAGAGGCCCAGGTTCTGCAACTTCTCAGTCAGGATTGTGGGAATGATGGTATTAAATGCTGAGCTGCAGTCAATAAACAGCATCCTGACGTAGGTATTTGTGTTGTCTAGGTGGTCTAAAGCCTTGCATGAACAATATGCAATTCAAGTTTTTCACTGTAGCTTGGTACATGTGACAACAATAACCCAATTCCAATACCACTGAAGAACACAAATTACTTCTTCTGTAAGAAGGTGAGAGGGGGAGCTGGAGAAGGGACTTGAGACAAGAAATGTGCTCACCTCAGCAAAACACGACAGTATGATGCATCATCACCAGGGTACATTTGAAAATAATTAGTCAAATGCTCACATTGATCCATTGAGAGTAATTTCAGGAATGTATGACATTCAGAAATCTGAAACATTTGCTTCTCCAGGCCTCCTTGGTTTCTTGAAGGGGTTGGTGGGTTTCTGAATGAGCCTTGTTCTCATACAACTCTGTCTTCTGGGACTCTTCCTGATTTTGAACAGAGACAGTATTTGACATAATATTTGAGAGGAAAGAGAAATCAGGTCCTGAGGTTTTATGTTTTTATTTGTCAAAAGCTATGGAAAAGATAGTGAAAAGTATTGTAAGAGAAGTGGGAAATGATGATTGCCGGGGGGGGGGGGCTGGAAGTTATGTGAGTATGCTGAGTAACTTCAATGGAGGTTTGTCCTCAAAGTCTGCAAGTTGATAGAAGTTCATCAGATTTTCTGTAGAAGTCTATCCTTGACTTCTTGTGATAAATGTAGATACTCAGCAATACATAGTCATTACACACTGTTGCTGAAATCCTGTACCAACACCTTCAGTAACTGATTTTTAGAAGGAGAATACAACATACATATCCATAATTAGCACAGAGAGCTCAATGAGAGCATTCAGCAGAGTTTATTTAGATAGTAATTGGGAAACATTAGAGTCATAGAACACTGCAGCACAGAAATAGGCCCTTTGGCCAGTCTGGTCTGTGCTGAACCATTAATCTGCCTAGTCCTATTGACCTGCACCCAGAGCATGGCCCTCCATAGCCGTGTCATCCATGTACCAATCCACATTCTCTTAAATGTTGAAATCAACTCCCCATACACCACTTCCACTGGCAGTTTGTTCCACACTCACTACCCTCTGGATGAAGATGCTCCCCTCATGGTCCCCTTAAATATTTCACCTTTCATCCTTAACCCATGACCTCTAGTTGTAACCTCACCCAACAACCCCAGAGGAAAAAGACTGTTTGCATTTATTCTATCTATACCCTTCATAATTTTGAACACCTCTATCAAATCTCCCCTCAGTATTCTATGTTCTAGAGAATAAAGTCCTAAACTATTCAACCTCTCCCTATAACCCAGGCTCTCAAGTTCCAGCAACATCCTAGTAAATTTTCTCTGCACTCCTGCAATCGTGCTTACATCTTTCCTCTAGGTGACCAAAACTGCACACAATACTCGTAACCATTTGCTTTATTTGCATTGAAACCTCTGTAATCTCTCACAAATTACATAAAATACTTTGTTAATTTTCTTGACAGAATGAATAAACAAACATTTTATTTGCTACCTGAATACAGATCATAGGGATTTTCAGCCTTGGACATATTTTCAAGTTATGGAATGCATCACCATCTGGTATGGGGAAGGGTCAAAATAAACTGCAGAGAGTTCTAAATTTAACTAGCTCCATCATGGGCACTAGCCTCCTTAGTATCCAGGACATCTTCAAGGAGCAATGCCTCAAGAAGGTGGCATCCATCATTAAGGATGCCCATCAGCTAGGACATGCCTTCATCTCATTATTACCATTGGGAAGGAGGTACAGATGTCTGAAGACTCGCAATCAATGATTAGGAACAGCTTCTTCCCCTCTGCCTTCTGATTTCTGAATGGACATTGAATCCATGAACACTACCTCACTACTTTTTTAATATCTGTTTTTGCACTTATTTAACTATATATATATATATTTCACAACATATGCAAGAGATATGAAATCTGATTCTGATTCTGACATGAGCTGAGTGACGTCTGTCAATTGCTTCTCTTTCCTTGTGTATGCTGGTTACGTTGCTGTGTGTAGAACTGGTACAGCCAGCAAAGTGGATGGTTGGTGTAGAAGTCAGAACCCGATGACTTTGATAGAACAGGTGGTCTTTCTCTTCCCTTTATATGTGCATGGAAAGATCTTAATATTTGTTTAACTTTGCATTGAAACTTTTAGTTAATGGCTACAGCCATCTCATCAAAAGGATATACTTTCATCATATAGACATGTTTGTCATTCCTGTTTAGATATGCACAACTTAGCAATTATCTACATTTAATCCATTTGCCATACATCCCCCGCCCCCCCCCCATTTGTTGAAGTGGTCTGAACACTGAATGAAGTTTCTGTCCATTACATCTGTAACTTGGTATCGCAAAGATAATTTATATCACTGAAAGTATTTCACTTAAAGATGTTTATGAAATGTGTAAACAGCAGGGAACATAGGGCTGCTCAGCTCTGGCCCTCAGGAACAGCTTTGTCCAATTCCCATCACTTCCTTCAGCCATGGGAAGAGTTTGGGGAGGAGCTCAAACCAGCTGACTGAGGTCACAAAGGAGAGGCAGGATGGCATCTTTCACACCTGGTGTGTTGTCGTGTTCTGTGTAGCTAATTTTATTAATTTACTTTAACTCAAATAGTTCCTCACGCCTTTAAAAAGCCAAAGGGAAAATTTGCATTTTCTGTTCCTAAATAGAATTTTGGAACAAGTTTAGAATAATCTATCCCTTAGTTCCTGTTGGGTGGATGTGGTGCTGTGACGGCTGGCACCCAGTCTCACTGTGGTACCATTTGGTTCAGGTAGTGCTGTGATAAAGAAGATCAAGCTGCCACAACAGGTCCTTCTAGATCACAAATAAAGCCAGTGCAAGCCTCAGATCATTTCGTCTGCGGCTCCATTCATGATTCTGAGTCACACAACAAAAGCCTCACAAAGGCTTTTGAGAAGTGAGAAGACATGGGTGTGTTATGCTCCATCAGTAGCACAGACACCCATTCATCACAGTTTCCCAATCAGGCATCTGTCAGCTAAGTGATCCGGTTTTCCTGCTGCTTTTTTTGTCTAAAATGATGCGCCGTGGGCTGTTTTACGTTACTGCTCTTGCAGCGGAGTTACTGGAAGAATGTAGCCCATTGGTTATTCTGGAAAGTGAAAACCCTTAGAGAAGGTCTGCTGGAAATTCCTACCTGAAATCAATAAAATAAAGGCTGTGGGCTTCAGGATGTTGACAGCACGCACCGCCATTATGTGAGATGCCACTACTGTGAGGAAAATTGCCAAAGATGTAAATTATTTCATAGTTATGTACAGTTACAGCACAGAAATGGGCCCTTCTGGCCAGCATCCATCTTCACACTAATCCTCCCCCACCTTATTCCATCCTCCCAACACTCTGCTCCGTTTCCACTCACCTACACACCAGGAGGAATTTACAGTGACCGTTTCTCCGAACAACCCACACGTATTTAGGATATGGGAGGAATCATGTGCTCACAGGGGAGCGTGCAAACTCTGCAGACAGACAGCTGCAGAAACCAGCAATGAGCCCAGTCACGAGCATTGCAAGGCAGTGACTCTGCTGCACCCTTTATCTCCTTGACCGACTTCTCCATGGTGGTGTTATCGACCTGCCTGACAGCAAGCAAATGGTTAATCGCAGAATCACAGAACATTTACTCAAGGCAGTCATTTGACCCAGTGTGCGCTGGTTGGGAGACAGACACTCATATTACTTTCCAGCTCTGGTCTGTTCACCCACGGGACATGGCTGTCCAAGATCTGTTTAAATGTGACCAGGTCTCTGCTCCCACCACCCTTTCACCCAGTGAGCTCCAGATCCCCACCACCCTCTGGGAGACAAACATTCTCATCCTTTCCCCTCCAATCTATATACAAATTATTTTAATTCCAAGACTCTGCCCTGGTTTATGACCCCTCTGCCAAGGAAAACAGGGCCTCCCATTTATTATACATCTCACATTCCCCCAGGATTTTGCTGCAGTCTTCCAGGGGCATTGAGTTCTAACCGGCTCTTCTAGGCATCAAGGAGGACTTCAGCTGAAATGTAGTGATGCTTTTCTTTAGATCAAGCTCGCATAAGGCCACCAGGGCAGCTAGTGGTACTGCCCTCACCCGTTTCTCAGCCACTGAGCCAACTGCATGCTCCGGCTCCTTCGTGGTTCTGTTGCTTGACCTCCTGCACCCTCCCACCACTCTGCTACCAATCACTAGAACGCATATTGTTCCTACACTGTCACGGTTCGGGCGCTTTGCAGACCAACTTGCCCTCCATCTTTGGGGCTTCCACCCTGAGATAGGACTAGCTCTGTAAATTCTTTGAATCTCCGTGGCAGATATATTTATTAATCCATTGATCATGAACAATATTCCTCTTTACACTCTCTCCCTAGAAGCTATCTATTTTAATTTGATATTTATTTCTGCGAATTAAAAGGTTTTAACTCTCCTTCAAATCATTTCTTATTCCTGGATAACAATTAATAAAGCAGTTAAACTGAACCTTCCAATAAATGAGACACAAAAATGGAAGCAAACTTTAAAAGATGAGCTCTGAGCAAAATTAAGGAAACTATACTGGATAAAAAAAAAAGCTCCCGATTATTGCCTGTGTATTTTGGCAGAACTGGATTGGATCAGTTCAAATATAAACAGCAGCTGAATCAAAATTATAGTTACAGACTAAATAATGAATCTCATGCTCCTTGGTGCATCTGCAGCCAGTCAAACCACTTCTCATGCATGGATTTAACAGAAATGCTTCCTCAAGAAAAATTATCTTGGCGATTTACACTTCAAAGGTGCAATTCAGTCATGACAGAGCTTCCTGTACTGAAAATCTGGCCGGTCCCCAGCTCAATGTGTGAAAGCACTGAACATGACTAGTAAGTGGAACACATGCAGTTTAAGGCAGCCTTTCCCATGCTCTCTGCGTCTATCATTTATTTGATGTGTAGATCTGTGCTGTGTTGTTAATATCCCATCTCATAACATCGGAGACATCAGTCTTAATACTTTTTTTTTATTTGACTGTATCAACACTGCGCACTCTCTGCAAAATATTTCATAAAATAAACAGAGTATCTTTTGTGCCTTTTATTGTAACTAACGAGGAATCACCAATCTTCTGAAGGTCAGGATGCTAACTGGTTCCAGGAATACCTTGCAGAATATATGGAATCATGAAGTCTACAGAGAAACATGCTTTTCCTGTGATGTCTGAACAATTGCTTGATTTCTGGAATTATTGTAAAACTGTATATTTATTTGTGCAATGACTAAGCATGATTTGTTTTGATACATTTTCATGTGAAACAAGAAACACACAGAGACACTTATATCCAATCGACAATTGATGAATTCAGTTGAAAGTCAGTACTTTAACAGAGGGGAGCAAACTCTGTATGGGAGTAAGCACTAGCTGCCAAATTTTGAATTTCCTCATTATAGAAGTGGTGGCCATTTGCATTGCACTTCTGAAATACTGAGACTGACTTCAGTGGAAGCAAACCTCAGTAATGAGGTTCAGAGTGTAGCAAAGACTGCTTGGCACATTTTCCAAAGAAATCAGAAATTAATTGCCACTTGAGTCTCTGTCTTTGTCTGTGATTCATGGGAGAAAAGTGGGAAATGTCCCTTTCATTGGAAGCTATATGACCGTTAGCTTGTAAATGTATATAAGTTGTAGGCAAAATGACAGTGAAACCCAATGGTATTGTGGCGCTCTGCTGCAGGATTGGTGCTGTGACATATTTAAGTGAGCATTATTTTCTGGAAAAACTAATTTCAACAGTGTTGACACATGATACATTACTCTTGGCTCACACGGGTTCACAAAGGGGATTGATTGCATGAAATTCCTAGGTGGAGATGGTCTCAAACTAAGGGTCTGAAACTCCTGTTTCTTCCAGCAGCTTATCCAACTCTGAGTGCCTTCTGCTCATTCTCCCTGTTACACTGTACCCTGACAGAGTCAATACTAATCCCAGGATACTGCAAGTTTGGCTGAGTGGAAGCAAAAACCAGTAGCAATAAATCAGTGACATATCTACAAATTATTGATCCCTTTAAATGGGGAATACTTCCTGCTGTTTTTGGTATGCTCAGTTATACAAGGCCAACAAATAAGATAGCTGGAGTTAGCAGAACAAGTTACCAATATAATCATAAACACAGTAAGTGAACAGAAAGATATCTGCCTTGGTACATGCGTGAGTGTGTATATTTATATGTGTATGTGTGTGTATATATATATATAGTGCCTGTAAAAAGTACTCACCCCCTCCCCTGGAAGTTTTCATGTTTTATTGTTTAACAACATTGAATCACATTGGATTTAATTTGGCTGTTTTGATACTGATCAACAAAAAAAGACTCTTCAATGTCGAAATGAGAACAGGTCTCTACAAAGTGATCTAAACTAATAGCAAATTTAAAACACAAAATAATTGATTGCATAAGCATTCACCCCCTTTAATGTGACACACCAAATCGTCGCTGGTGCAGCCAATTGGTTTTAGAAGTCACATAATTAGTTCAATGGAGATCTGTTTTTGGAGACCTGTGAGCAATCAAGGTGATTGTAGTAAAAATATAAAGCACAAGTCAGGAGATGGATACAAGAACATTTCCAAGTCACTGATTATCCCTTGGCGCACAGGTAAGTCAATCATCAAGAAATGGAAAGAATATGGCACAGCTGTAAATCTGCCCAGAGCAGTCCGTCCTCAAAAACTGAGTGACCGTGCAAGAAGGGGAGTAGTGAGGGAGGTTGCCAGAAGACCTATGACAACTCTGGAGGAATTACAAGCTTCAGTGGCTTTTCAATAACCTTTTTTTGTGAAGTTGCTTGGAGTGTTCTTTTGTCTTCATGGTGTAGTTTTTGTGAGATACTGAGTCATCTGCACCAGTGATGATTTGGTGTGTCATATTGAAGGGGGTGAATACTTATGCAATCAATTATTTTGTGTTTTATATTTGTAATTTATAATGACATAACTTCTTTGGAATGTGAGAGGAAATCAGAGCACCCAGAGGAAATCCACAAGGCCATGGGGAGACGTACAAACTCCTTACTGGCAGTGGTGGGAAATGACCCAGGTCGCTGGTACCGTAAAACTTTGTCACATAGTCCCTTGCTGATGGCTGTCCAGGACTTACTGCCCAAGGCGGCCTCATTTTCTGAGGGCAGTGCATGGAATGGAAGAAGAGTTACTGATACAGTAGCTGAAGATAGTTGGGCCCAGGACATTAAGCTCCTCCTGTGGTGATGATGTGGGTCTGACATGATCACTCTCCAGTTTGCAAGGTAAGACTCCAATCGATGGTGTTTTTTCCTCTTTGATCCACATTGATGTCAGTTTTGCCTGGGCTCCATGATGCCACACTTGATCAGAAGGTGCCTTGATGTCAAGGACAGTCACATACCTCACCTCTGGAAAACCGGCTCTTTGCCCCTGCTGGACCAAGGCTGTGACAAAGTCTGATGCCAAATGTTTCTGGCAAAACCAAGATAGACATGGTGAGCAGCCTGTAGATGAGTCTGTGTTGGTTGTTAGCATTAACAAATTCCATTATGTGCTGATAATTAAGAACAGCGGATTAGATTGGTCCTTGTTTGTGAAAGGGACATAACTGGCCAATTTTCAACATGGTTGGGAAGATGCCAGTGTTGTAACTGAATTGGAACATCTTGGCTGGACGAGCATCTGGTTCTGTAGTATTACGGCTGAGATGGTGTCTGGACCATATCCTTTGCTGTATACCGATGTTTTAGTCATTTCTTAATAACACGTGGAATGAATTGAATTAGTTGAAGCCTGCCTTCTGTTTTTACTGGGTCAAATCCTGGTGCTGCCATCGAAGCTAATTATATGGCAAAGCTGTGAGCAAAAGAATCAGAATTAGAATTAGGTTTAATATCAGTGGTATATGTCGTTAAATATGGTACTTTGCGTCAGGAGTACATTGCAATAATTTGGGGTGTATGGGGTGTCAGGGAGGGGTAGCACCTCTGGTGGGGGAACATGACGCATCCTTTTCAGGGTGGTTAGTCCACCTTTGGCCCCCACCTGGCACTCAGCTCTCACCTGTGGCTCCCCGTAGCTGTTTGCATGCGACAGCGGCCACACCCCGGGCAACGGCTTCGACAAGCCGGCTAAACCAGGTGAGGGTAGCCGACAGGTCTCAAACCCTCGGTGAGATAGGGAGATGTCTATCCCAGCACGTGAAGACTCTGGCGGATTGAGCGGACGAGACCAATGGAAGGTCCAACAGTCAAGAAGGCAGTCTCTGCAAGCGTCGTGGAACGTGTAGAGCATGACAAGACACAGAAGACGTCCTGGTCATCCACTGCGCCTAGTCCCATCTCCAGCCGTCTCGACTCTGTCTTGCCACTGGGTCCAGATGGGAATTGGGAAGAGAGAGTGAGGCTGTCACTGCGCAACTCTCCTTCACTTAAATCCAAATCAAACACTAGTCTCGACACCATCATAATGGTGTTGAGGTCCTCATTGACGTTGACGATGGACGAACACATTGCAATACATAATAATAAAAGCAATAAGTTGCAATAAGAAGTATATACCACATATAAAAAGTTAAATTAAATGATTACTGCAAAAAGAGAGGGAAAAATACTGAGGTCGTGTTCATGGGTTCATTGTCCATTCAGAAATCTGATTGTGGAGGGTAAGTAAGAAGCTGTTCCTGGAATGTTGAGTGTGTGTCTTCAGACTCCTGTACCTCCTCCTTGATGGTAGATATGAGAATGTGTCCTGGATAATAGCGGTCCTTATCGCCATTATGGATCCCACTATTTTGAGGCGTCACCTCTTGAAGGTTTCCTGGATGTTGGGAAGGCTTATGACTATGATGGAGCTGGCTGAGTTTACAACTTCTTGTAACTTTTATCTACTCGTGTAGTGGCCCCTCCATGCCAGAAGGTGATGCAACCAGTTAGAGTGCTCTCCACTGTACATTTGTAAAAATTTACAAGTACCTTTGATGAACTCAAACTCCTAATGAAATATAGCCGCTTCTTTTTTGGACCCAGGATAGAATCTCAAAGATGTTGACACCCATAAACTTGAAACTACTCACCCTTCTCCATTCTGATCCTCAATGAAGACTGCTGTGTGTTCCTTCGAATTCCCATTCCTGAAATCCACAGTCATTTCCTTGGTCTTACTGACGATGAGTGCAAGGTTGTTGTTACAACGCCGCTCAGCCACCTGTCCCATCTCACTCCTGCATAACTCATTGTCACCATCTGAAATTCTGTTCCACCTCACTCCTGTATGACTCTTTGTCACCATCTGAAATTCTACCAACAATAGCTGTGTCATCGAGAAATTTATAGATGGCGTTTGAGCTGTGCCTAGCCAATTGTGGGTGTAGAGAAAGTAGGACAGTGGGCTACGCATGCATCCTTGAGGTGTGTCAGAGTTGATCTTCAGCAAGGAGGAGACTCTGGTCTCCCAGTGAGGAAGTCAAGGGTCTAATTGCAGAGGGAAGTACAGAGGTCCAGATTTTGTTGATTGGAACTGAAGGTATGATTGTGTTGAAAGCTGAGCTGTAATCAATAAACAGCCGCCTGACATAGGTATTACTATTGCCCAGGTGATCCAAGGCCAAAGTGGAGAGCCAGTGAGATTGCATCTATTGTGGCGACAGGCGAATTTCAATGGGTTCAGGCCCTTGCTTAGGCAGGAGTTGATACTACCCATGACCAACTTCTCAAATCACTTCATCACTGTAGGTGTGAGTCCACTGGGTGATAGCCATTGAAGCAGCTCACTCTGCTTTTCTTGGGCAATAGTATGATTGTTGACCTTTTGAAGCAGATGGGAACACTAACTGAAGCAGTGGGAGATTGAAGTTGTCCTTGAACACTCCCGCCAGTTGGTTGGCACAGGTTTTCAGAGCCCTAGCAGGTAAACCGCCAGGGCCAAACACCTTGTCAGAGTTGTGAGCCAAAGGGCCTGTTCTTGTTCTATACTGTTTGATGGAAGACCATTGAAGGAATTGGGGTCCCATGAAGTTGGAGGCTTCGCTAAATCCTTGGAAGATAACTTTAGCTTCTGTTTGTATTTCAGTTTTTATACAAGAGGAGAGGTTTAGATGTGGGCCAAACATGGACAAATGCTTCTAAGTTAGGTGGCATCTTGGTTGGAATGGGAGAGTTGGGCCGAAGATTCTGTTTCTGTGCATGTAGACTGGGTGAACCAAATTGGTAAAGGTGCTGAGGAAGAGGATTTCTTGGAATGTATGCGGGATGGTTTTTTGAACCAACATGTCGAGGAACCGACTAGAGAGCAGGCTATTCTGGACTGGGTTTTGAGCAATGAGGAAGGGTTAATTAGCGATCTTGTCGTGAGAGGCCCCTTGGGTAAGAGTGACCATAATATGGTGGAATTCTTCATTAACATGGAGAGTGACGTAGTTAATTCAGAAACAAAGGTTCTGAACTTAAAGAGGGGTAACTTTGAAGGTATGAGACATGAATTAGCTAAGATAGACTGGCAAATGACACTTCAAGGATTGACGGTGGATATGCAATGGCAGGCATTTAAAGGTTGCATGGATGAACTACAACAATTGTTCATCCCAGTTTGGCAAAAGAATAAATCAAGGAAGGTAGTGCACCCGTGGCTGACAAGAGAAATTAGGGATAGTATCAATTCCAAAGAAGTAGCATACAAATTAGCCAGAGAAAGTGGCTCACCTCAGGACTGGGAGAAATTCAGAGTTCAGCAGAGGAGGACAAAGGGCTTAATTAGGAAGGGGAAAAAAGATTATGAGAGAAAACTGGCAGAGAACATAAAAACGGACTGTAAAAGCTTTTATAGATATGTAAAAAGGAAAAGACTGATAAAGACAAATGTAGGTCCCCTGCAAACAGAAACAGGTGAATTGATTATGGGGAGCAAGGACATGGCAGACCAATTGAATAATTACTTTGGTTCTGTCTTCACTAAGGAGGACATAAATAATCTTCCAGAAATAGTAAGGGACAGAGGGTCCAGTGAGATGGAGGAACTGAGCGAAATACATGTTAGTAGGGAAGTGGTGTTAGGTAAATTGAAGGGATTGAAGGCAGATAAATCCCCAGGGCCAGATGGTCTGCATCCCAGAGTGCTTAAGGAAGTGGCCCAAGAAATAGTGGATGCATTAGTGATAATTTTTCAAAACTCGTTAGATTCTGGACTAGTTCCTGAGGATTGGAGGGTGGCTAATGTAACCCCACTTTTTAAAAAAGGAGGGAGAGAGAAACCGGGGAATTATAGGCCGGTTAGCCTAACGTCGGTGGTGGGGAAACTGCTGGAGTCAGTTATCAAGGATGTGATAACAGCACATTTGGAAAGCGGTGAAATGATCGGACAAAGTCAGCATGGATTTGTGAAAGGAAAATCATGTCTGACGAATCTCATAGAGTTTTTTGAGGATGTAACTAGTACAGTGGATAGGGGAGAACCAGTGGATGTGGTATATTTGGATTTTCAAAAGGCTTTTGACAAGGTCCCACACAGGAGATTAGTGTGCAAACTTAAAGCACATGGTATTGGGGGTAAGGTATTGGTGTGGGTGGAGAATTGGTTAGCAGACAGGAAGCAAAGAGTGGGAATAAACGGGACCTTTTCAGAATGGCAGGCGGTGACTAGTGGGGTACCGCAAGGCTCAGTGCTGGGACCCCAGTTGTTTACAATATATATTAATGACTTGGATGAGGGAATTAAATGCAGCATCTCCAAGTTTGCGGATGACACGAAGCTGGGTGGCAGTGTTAGCAGTGAGGAGGATGCTAAGAGGATGCAGGGTGACTTGGATAGGTTGGGTGAGTGGGCAAACTCATGGCAGATGCAATTTAATGTGGATAAATGTGAAGTTATCCACTTTGGTGGCAAAAATAGGAAAACAGATTATTATCTGAATGGTGGCCGATTAGGAAAAGGGGAGGTGCAACGAGACCTGGGTGTCATTATACACCAGTCATTGAAAGTGGGCATGCAGGTACAGCAGGCGGTGAAAAAGGCGAACGGTATGCTGGCATTTATAGCGAGAGGATTCGAGTACAGGAGCAGGGAGGTACTACTGCAGTTGTACAAGGCCTTGGTGAGACCACACCTGGAGTATTGTGTGCAGTTTTGGTCCCCTAATCTGAGGAAAGACATCCTTGCCATAGAGGGAGTACAAAGAAGGTTCACCAGATTGATTCCTGGGATGGCAGGTCTTTCATATGAAGAAAGACTGGATGAACTGGGCTTGTACTCGTTGGAATTTAGAAGATTGAGGGGGGATCTGATTGAAACGTATAAGATCCTAAAGGGATTGGACAGGCTAGATGCGGGAAGATTGTTCCCGATGTTGGGGAGGTCTAGAACGAGGGGTCACAGTTTGAGGATAGAGGGGAAGCCTTTTAGGACCGAGGTTAGGAAAAACTTCTTCACACAGAGAGTGGTGAATATGTGGAATTCTCTGCCACAGCAAACTGTTGAGGCCAGTTCATTAGCTATGTTTAAAAGGAAGTTAGATATGGCCCTTGTGGCTACAGGGGTCACGGGGTATGGAGGGAAGGCTGGGTTCTGAGTTGGATGATCAGCCATGATCATAATAAATGGCGGTGCAGGCTCGAAGGGCCGAATGGCCTACTCCTGCACCTATTTTCTATGTTTCTATGTTTCTATTACTCAATGCGTCTGTTTCAGGCCAAGCATTCCGGTCCCTGAGAAGGGGAACCGGTTGGACAGTTGAAGAGTAACAATTCAGAACCACTATTGCACCAGGTTATATTGAAAAGGGACAGGCACTGTTGTGGTTAGATTCATCTTGCAGGATGTTTGTTAGCAGATTACTGGACAGACCCCTTGGTGAGGAGCTGAGCATGTCTGAGCAGTGAAAGTGTAGATGTAGTTATGAGAGATATTAACTTTCTTCAATCACCTACACTGGATAGATACTGCAAATACACATTTTCTGGAAGGTTAACAGTCTCTTTGTTAACAACCTTGGAGTACCCATAGAGCAGCTCCATTGCTGCCTTCCCAGTCTGTAAACTGCCAAGCAACACACATAAAAATTGCTGGTGAACACAGCAGGCCAGGCAGCATCTATAGGAAGAGGTACAGTCGACGTTTCGGGCCGAGACCCTTCATCAGGACTAACTGAAAGAAGAGATAGCAAGAGAATTTCACTGCCAAGACTGTTTAGAAGTAGCAAATGAGAAAGCAACATCTTGCAGGGTGGGAGACATTTGAAATCTGCAAGTCTGGTCAGGTGTTAGTCATTGTTTTGAAGTAGCAACTGATCTTGCTATGAAAATCCAGCAGGGATTGGGTCCAACTGAGAACAAGACTAAGAAAGGTTCAATTTTATTCTAACAGAGAAAATTTACAAAGATGTTGCCGGGACTCGAGGACCTGAGCTATAGGGAAAGGTTGTTAAGACTTTTTTCACTGGAGTGCAGGAGAATGAGAGGAGATCTTATACAGGTGTACAAAATTATGAAGAACATAGATAGGGTGAATGTATGCAGGCATTTTGCCCTTAGGTTAGGTGGGACTAGAACTAGAAGTCTTAGGTTTATGGTGAAAGGTGAAATATTCAAGGGGAATCTGAGGGGAAGTTCTTCGATCAGAGGATGGTGCGAGTGTGCAAGTAGGGTTAGTTGTAACACTTCTGGGAACTTTGGATAGATACATGGATTCAGGGAGATATAGTCCAAGAGTAGGACTATTCAGAAGATCAGGTCAGTAAGGACTAAGCGGGCCAATTCTATGACTCTGTCCAAAGAGTCTCAGTTATTCAAATATTATTTCTGCAGAATTGATGAACCCTCACATTGTTGGTTGTCAAATGATGAATGAACTAAAAACATTTCCAGTGAGAGTGATTATATTTATATTTTCAACCTTTCTCCAAAACCATCCTGCACATTAATGAATATTTTCCCTTTAGGTTTGTGAGTGGGCAGGTACTGATATGGGCAGGTCCTATATAGTAGAAATCTAGAAGTGATCCAAAGAGTGAAGGATATGGTGGGGGAGAAGGAGAGGGGTCAGGAGACTGTATCTGTGCATAGATGGTTGAAATGTTCCAAACAGGCACAGAAAATAATCTGAAAAGCCCAAAAGTATGCTGGCCTTCATAGCTAAAGGACTGAATTATAAGAGCTTAGAGGTACATGGATCTGACTAGACCACATGTTGCATACTCTAAATACGTCTGAGCACCACACCTTAACAAGCATATATTCACTTTGGGAAAAGGGCAATGTGAGAATCCTTCCCAGAAAGTTAAAGGAGACATTTGACAAATAAGGGTTCTAGTTTCTGAAATTCAGAAGCAGTGGTATTTTGCAAGATGTTCTGAGGAAGTATTGTACATAACCCACAGATCGTCGCCATGGTTCATCTTGGATATGTTACTGAGCAGATAATGGAAGGTGGCACTCCAGCACTATCACAGCCCTGAGGGGCTGGATAACCTCCTGTTCATAGTTCTACCTGCATACACTCACGTGTATCTCACACTTGTTGGAATCTGTCGCTCAATCAAAGAGCTACTGAATCTGAATCTGAATCTGAATCAGAATCGGAATCAGGTTTATTATTTCAACATTCCCTCGACTGTTTTTTGCAGCTGTGTGGACCAACCATTGCTCTGATCACAGCCTGAAAACTACGTGGAACTTTAGCTGTTCTTTTTTTGTAATATGTATACTGTACTATGAATATTTAGAATGGAAGTGAAAAAAATCACATATTTTTGATTTTATTTATTAATTGAAGGGTATAATGAAATACAGTACGACAAAGAAACCTTTCGTGTTTCATAAACCTCTTCTCATCTGTCTTTATTCCAGCTGCATGGCAACAAAGGCTATGTGCGCGGAAGCATTTCAGTTACCGCGCGGCCGTGCATCCATGCACATTAGAGTGAACAGCAACTATCATTTTCTTATATGACGTGATATTTGCTGTTTTGCGTCAGCAGAACATTGCAAAGACATAAAATTATTATAACTTACAAAATAAGGAAATAGAGCAAAAATAAGGAATAATGAGATAGTGTTCATGGGTACCTGGACCATTTCACTCTTTACCATGAATGGAAGATGTGACCAAGATACTTCCTTGCAAGACTGAGGTCTGCTTGTCTGGAGGGAACCCACTATGTAAAAACAATTGTATTTTTGGCAAGCACTTAGCAGGCAACTTTTCTGCTAGAAATGCTCCCAATTGCAGATTATTTCCACAGGGTTCAGGCAGATAGAATGGGCTATAGCAGACGAGTGTCACTGTAAGGGCGTGTGCATGAATGTCTCCAAGCACAAGGCAAGAGACCCTTAGTGACTTCACGAGCATTTATCCACAGAAGTAAAGAGAAATATCCACAGCTCAATGGTAAAGAGTTTGTGGTGACTAGAAAATGCACAAGACAGCTGCAAGCAGTAATCAAAACATCCAACAACTTTCCATAATTTTGTCTAGCAAACTCAAATATAAACAGTTGCTTAGAAATACAACAATATAACTTTAACAAGAGTCCAACTGATGATAAACAGGCTGTTTTACATCAGTACTGTTCATACCTCCTGTTTGCATCTTTGAAAGGACTTATCATTTCGACCACAACCTCAGTTTAGAATCCTAGTCCTTCAATGTTGTACTGTGCTCTGTGCTTTGGTCACAAATTAAGTCCCAGATCCAGGTGCCCAATAACATAGTGAGATGGAGCTTGATGCATAGCAGCTCTCTGGGTGCCTGCCAGCACATTACTTTTGATGAATTCTTGGAAAGAAATGGGCTAATCAGGACCAGTCTGCATGGACTTGTAAAGGAAATCACAGTGTATAGAAATGTGGAGACGCAGTGAATATTGTTTACATGCATTTTTGGCAGGAATTTAAAAATTTCTTCCCAAGAGTGTTGAAACACAAATGAAGACATGTTTTTGAAAGGAATGCCACTGTTTAGACGGTGAGTGGGTACAAAGGGAGGCACAGAAATAAATACATGTTTGCTTGACAGGATATGAATGACAAGGCGCTAGAGAGCCATACAGAGATCTCTTGTTTCCTAAATATGTAAATGATTTGGGCCCAGATCGGAAAGAAATAGCATTGATTTGTGAAGTAAATTTGTGAGGGTCAGAGAGTGAGGTGAATGTCAGGAACTGCAGAAGGTTGTAAGCAAACAAATGCAGGATAGACACAATCAGCACCCAGTAGAGTGAAAGGGTATGCCTGCTGAACCAGTAGTGAAAAGGAGTTGACTAGAAATTGGATCCATTAAATGTAAATCATGTATTAAAGTAATTTTCAGTAGATTAGATCACACGTGGTCACTTCCAGGTGAAAGTATATCAATCAGAAAATTGTCCTGGTCACATCCAAGTGCATTCACCTCAGTACCACTGATGTTCTACCAGCTGATGCATTGAACACGACCTTGACTCTGGCATAAATGGTGCACTGCAAACTCTGATGCACTGTCACAAAAACAAATCAGGGAACTCATTATGCTGACATCACTGAGATGGCAATTAACAACTCCATTCTGACATTGATGAGCTCAGAGTCCCATCAGTTTACAACGCTCTTGATATCTGAATGCTCAGCACTGGTGCAATGCCCTTCTAAACAGTAAATGCACTGCAATTATTAACAACTTGGCCCAACTGAATTACTCCTCTAAATCCTTGATTATACCAATGTCACAGTCACTTGTAAAGCCTTGCAAATTTCTCCCAATTGATTTTGCACAGCTAACCTGCTCCGGTTCAGCACAGGGAACACTTCTTGTTGGTGTGCTTTTTTAAATTCAGTTTAATTATTGTTCTAATTTCTATTTTGGTTTACAGTATTTTGAGCTGTGCACACAGATCACTGCCTCGTCGGATCTCTCGTGTCAGAAAAGCATTGCACCAAGCTCCATCTGATGACTGCATTGGGAAGGTGCGGACGCCGTCTCCCTCTCTCCATAGTTCCCCTCACCGTGTATAGAACAACACCATGATGGTGGTGCTGGTCCCATGACATTGGATTGGATTATTGTTATTGTCCCATGTACTGAGATACAGTGAAAAGCATGGTGTGCACACTGTCAGGACAGATCAAATCCTTACATAACGCATTGTGGTAGCACAAGGTAAAATCAGGACCAGAATGAGAATCAGGTTTAATATCACTGACATATGTTGTGAAATTTGTTGTTATGCGGCAGCTGTACATTGCAATACATAATAAAACTGTGAATTGCAGCAAATATATGTGTGTGTGTATATATATATATAAATTTAAATAAGAAGTGCAAAAATAGTAGTGAGATTGTGTTCATAGGTTCAATGTCCATTCAGAAATCTGATGGCAGAGAGGAAGAAGCTGTTCCTGAATTGTTGAGTGTGCGCCTTCAAGCTCCCGTACCTCCTCTCTGATGGTAGCAATGAGAAGAGGGGAGGGCATATCCTGGGTGATGGGGGTCCTTAATGAAGGACACTGCCTTATTGAGGCATCTCTCCGTGCAGGCGTCCCGAGTGCTGGAGAGTCCATTGCCCATGATGGAGCTGACTGAGTTTACAACTTTCTACAGCTCGTATCGATCCTGTGCAGTGGCTTCTCCCCGTACTAAAACAATAACAGATGACAAAATAAAGTGTAACAGCTGTAGAGAAGGTGCTGTGCAGGTAAGCAAGATCATAAGATTACAACAAAGTAGATTGTCGGGGCAAGAGTCCATCTCATCATACCAAGAAACCATTTAACACTGGTCAATAATCTGCCAGGAAAAGCGTTCGGGTGACTTTCTCTGGGCATTATCTCATGGCCGACCACCTTCAGCTGCTTGTTGTAGTGCTTCTCCTTCCATGATAGGAGCAGTGGGCATGGACACTGTAGACCGTGTAATGTTCAGTTCTGTTCTCAGCACGTCAACAAATGAAGCAGCCCCTGTTAGTAATAACCACTCATCACACAGAAGTTCTAGGCAATTATTTCAGAGAAGATTGCATCAGATTACCTACACATTATAACCAATGATATTACCATTACTGAGTTCCCCACTATCAAAATTCTGGGGGGTCACCATTGACCACAAACCCAGCTGGCCAAGACACATAAATACTGTCAGGTGCCAATAGTTCTGCAGTGGATCATTCAACCCCAGATACTGTGTGGCTGCCATCACCAGGGGGTCGACAGCAAACCAGGAAAGCAGCTCAGTACAAACTCCTGACTGGGACTGAAGGAAGGGCCATGAACATTGGCTTTCCTGGCATCATCTTCATGCCAAAGTAGGAATAAGTAAGAAATAACAATACCACCTGTCTGAGAGAAGACACAGGAGAATAAAAGTCCAGATGACCAGACCAAAGAGCAGCTTCTTCCCCATGGCTATCAGGCTCCTGAAGCAGTCACCTCTTTACATCTCCTTCCCCAGCAGTGTTGCAACGTTCTCACAATCTTCATTTTACCTCTCAGTCATTTCTTTATTCACCACTAACCTTGTTGTTTTGTCCTTGACATTGTACTACAGTTGGTTTGCAGATTTAGCATGCTATCAAGAAGCCAAATTGAATATCACCATTTCTACGGGGATTAAATGTATTTGTATAGGGTACTGGTGAAGTTGCACCTGGAGTACAATGAACAGTTCTGATCTCCTTACCTGAGGAAAGATATACTGGCTTTGGAGATGGTACAGAGGAAGTTCCACAGGTTGACTCTGGATATGAATGGTTAGCTAATGAGGAGAGATTAAGTTGCCTGGGGCCATACTCACTAGAATTCAGAAGAATTGCAGGTGACCTTATAAAATATATGAAATTATGAAAGGGATAGGGGCAGTAAAGTTATTTCCACTGATAGGTGAGACTAGACTTTGGGGGATATAGCTCCTCACATTCTTCATTCTCTCAACCCAAAAACTATGCACATTGAATTAGTCTGGAATTCCTAGACAGCGTCATATGAAGGCCAACCTTTCAGTCTGTGAATAGCGAGGAAGGAATATAGATCAGATGGAAAATTGAGCAGATAAATGTCAGGTGCAGTTTAATTGAAAAACTGTGAGGTGTTGTACTTTGGGAGGTTAAATGCCAGAGCAAAGTATATGATAAATGGTAGGACCCATCAAAGCATTGACCTTGGGGTGCAAGTTCATAGCACTAGTAAGTGATAACACTAGTAGATCGGGTATTGAAGAAGGCATATGGCACCATTGCCTTCATAAGCAATGTTCATAAAAGTTGGCAATTCATGTTGCAGCTGTATGGAATTTTGCTTAGGTCATATTTGGAGTATTGCATACATTTCTGATCACCCCATCAGAGGGAAAATATGAAGCCTTTGGAAAGGATGCAGAAGAGGATCACCAGGATTGGAGTGCAGAGGTCAAAATAGAAGGTTAAACAAACTTAGATTTGTTTGCCTGGAATGTTGGAGGCTCAGGGGATGACCTAATGGAAGTATAATTAGAGGCATAGATAGGGTTTATCAAGTTAAGGTTAGTCAAAGAAAAATACTGCACAGAAACAGGCCCTTCAGCCAATCTAGTCCATGCCAAACTATTTAAACCTCCTACTCCCATCGACCTACACCGGGATCATAGCCTTCCATCCACGTACCTATCCAAGTTTCTCTTAAACTTTGAAATTGCACTGGCAACTCCCTCCACACTCTCATGACCCTTTGATTGAAGAAGTTATCCCTCATATTCCCCTTAAACTTTTCATCTTTCACCCTTACCACATGACCACTAGTAGTCCCACCCAATCTCAGTGGAAAAAGCCTGCTTGCATTTACCCTACCTATAACCCCTCTTAATTTTGTATACCTCTATCAAATCTCCTCTCAGTCTTCCACATTCTAAGGAATAAAGTCTTAACCTATTCAATCTTTCCTTATCACTCAGGTCCTCCAGTCCCTGGAACACCCTTGTAAATTTGACCTGTACACTTTCAACCTTATTTACATCTTTCACGTAGGTAGCTACCGCTTCAGTGTATCAGGAGGACCGTAGTTTTTTTTTGTTAAGTCAGTGGAGTGATAGAAGCAGATCTGATAGAAACATTTAAGAGGCATTTGGACTGACACATGTACAGGCAGGTACTGGAAGAATGTAAACCCAGCTCAGTACAGACCCGGTGAGCTATCCAAGGAGCTCTGGAGGAAACTGCAGTGCTTTTGTAGTTGGTGCTCAGAGCAGTGCATCTGTAGTATAGGGGGAGAATGTTTCAGAGTGTGGATGGGGAACTGAGCAGGATAATGGTAAGAAAGCTTTTGCTGCAATTCACCCAAATTGTAGACCCTATTTCCAGCCATGTACTTATATTGATTGTGCACTTAAGTGCCCAGTTGGTGATAATTTTCTGAACTGTGACTATGGGGCTGAGCCATTATAAAGCTGTTGAAAATCAAATGCTCTCTCTTTTTGGACTCTCTTTTTTGGAAATAGTCAGTAACTGATATTTCATAGTTTATCCGATAGAGAGAGGCTGGTGTGGATACCCGTCAATTTATCTACCAGAAAACCTTACTACACCTCAAGTATGATAAAGTTATCACTATTCTTGGCTTTATTATCAGTTTTATGATGCTCTGGTCAAACCACTGATGATCAAGGACAATGTTCAGGTTCGGGAGGCAGAGCAAAGAAAACAGAAAGATCTCTACTGTGGATGTTCAGATGCTTCAGAGTGTGTTATGAAAAAGCAGGGGTGACCTGGGATGGAAATTCATTCGTTATTTCATACTCTGTACATCAGTGACAAGAATTGGTGTACTTCACTAAAGAGGAAGGCTTCTACAACTCCGATTTTGAACACGGTTTATAGAGAGCATCAGGCTGCTGAGATGAACTCAGAAAACTATTTTAAATTGTGACAACAAGGTGCACAAGTAAGAGATATTTTCAGCGTGAATTCTTTATACAGATTAAATTCTGTGATAGAGATTTCGTCCAAGTGGGAGTTCAGAAGCAGCAGCAAAGGAGATTAATAATTTCTCTAGATGGTGAATTAAGGTGGAATGAAATGACTTTCCTATTCACAATGATAAGGAACTTTGCTTAACCAGCTGCACAGGTGAGTTTAATTGCTGTGCCTTCTCTACATCTGATCTCCAAACAGACTGAATGAATTTAAACATTTTCTATTTCACAATTCATCAAAAATAACAATGACTGATCACAGACATCTTAACAAAACAAAACCTTTATTAGCTGTAGGATGAATTGCTAAAATGTGCACTTCTATTTCTGGGTATACTCAAATAACCAAATATTTATGCAGGCTTTTCCATGCGTACATTATTTACACTTCAACTCTAGCATGATAAAAGTCAAGATATTGAGCAGTTAATGCACTTTCATACATTGCAATAAAAAATATTAATAATATTTAGCTGTAGGGAAGGATCCAATCTGATAATTTAATCATAAATTTCTGGTGGGGCTTTAATTCATGGCAGGTGTCAGATCTGGGCGTGTAAGTGTACATTTGCCAGGACTAAGTTCACCCATTACTCTTTCATTGGAGTGTAGCTCTGGGGAAGGAGAGACGGACGAGGCTCCAACCGTGAAATTCTGTATTTATTAAGCAAAATAGTGAAGGGTAAGGTGTCATTCTCTACATTCAAGACTTCTGTCTTCCTGGAATGCACAAAACGTAGGTAATGGGAACGATGTTTCGAGGACACACTAGGGTCTAGTCTCCCATTGCTGGACTATTTATATTGGTGTTATTGCAAACAACACAATGCAATCAATTTTCCATTCTAAACCATCAGCGGAGTTTCAGTCAAACAACTTTTACATAATTTTAACACTCTGATACTAAATGTGTCTTGTTTTTTAATGAAAAACAGCATAGAAAATAACTTTATATATTCATAGTACATAATTGTATATACATGATTTCAAAACTGCAATACAGTTATCAAGAAGGAAGTTGCAGTCATTCAATCAGTGTATAAAAGTTTACGGATTTACACATTATTGCTTTTTTGTGACATCAGCCATAGGTGATTTAAAACAGAAAAACTAAAAGACAGCACAAATGGTGAAACTTTGTAAAATTAATGCTCAGATTTCTTAGGTGGAGTAAAAAGTATGAATTAAAACAATAATAGATTAACATTCCTTGTGATTATAACACAACAAAAAATATGTCAAAAGCACAAAAGCCTTTAGATGACAGTTTTATGAACAGATAAATGCTTGTGAATTTACATGAAATTCCCCTGCTTATGCTCTTGATAAATATGTGAGCCTGTTGATTAACATTTCTGCTCCCTGGAGTAAGGAACATGAAAGGTGACCTCACTGAATATTTCAGAGGCTTGGCTGGGTAAATGGCAAGAGTTGGAGAGTCTTGAACCAGGACCATATTATCAGGACAAGGGTTCACCCATTTAGTACTGCGACGAGCAAGTCTCTACTCTGGAGGGCTGTCAATGCTTAATACTCAGATCAATGGAATTTAGGGTATTAACAGAATCAGAGGGTGTGGAATTAGGACAGAAAATTGGAATTGATGTGTAAGTTCAAGCAAGACTTTATTCAAAAGCAGAGCAGGTGCATTAGAACAGAACAGATGGCCTATTCCTGTTCTTATTTTCCGTGTCTTTTGATAATATATTGGATTAAACAAAGTCCTTTGACCACACAAACTGTCATTAAAGTCATCAATACAAAAATGATCTATTTAAAGCAGAAACAGCTTTGTAAGTACTTTGGCATCCTCCATTTCATTTCATACGTTCTTTGATTTTTTTTTGGCTCTCATTTCAGATTCCATGGTTGATAAGGAAATTTTGTCTCAATGATCTGTGCTACATGCTGCCTCATTTCTTAATCAATGACGTTTAGCAACCCAACAGCAGAATTTCATTTTAGAAACGTTGCAGTACAGTATAAAATTGGGGTTAAATCACCCATCTGGCACAAGCAATATCCTTTCTCAATAGTAATTAATAGGAAACATTTCAATACATATTAAATCAATCAGATGTCCAAAGTAGTCAAAGTTATTTAATGACTGTCTGGTGCCTGGTCGGACTTGGCCGACTGGCTTGCAGCAAGATGCATCATTCAGTGGCTTTAAGCTTTCCAATGCATCCAAAATCAAAATGTTATCCCACATGGAAAAGTGAAGGTTAATCACCAACATAATGGCAACCCAGCCTATGCCGGAAGGGGAAATGGCATGTTTCAGACAGAACTGCCATCTAAATTAAGATTTTGGAAACCGTGTTTGTTTTGGCCTTGGAGAACGCCTGGAAGAGTCATGCACTGTTTTCACCAGAATGCGGTTAAGAGCCAAATGATGTGGGGAGGTGATTTATTGCAATTCAAAGGCCTGTCATTTCAGAGGTGAGAAGGAACATACAACTGCTGAACAAATCTACAAGAAGACAATGCCCTGGTGAGGTACGGGCTGGAGTTTGGGAGCACAACACGTGGGCAGCTCACTGAGACTCTGTAAATAAATGGAGTTCGGGCTGGTTTTCTGGGACAAATGCTTGAAGAGCAAAAGCTGAGAGCATTTTGTTGGAACTAACAGTGTGCGGAAGCCCCTCGGCGTTTGCATCTTATGGCTTTGTAGGTAATGAGCAGGGTATTGTACTGGGCATTGTGGAACTGTAAAATATTGTTTTGACCTGGTGATAGTTAGTTTCCCTCTCCCACCAACACCAGATTACAGGCTAGAAATGTGTCACAAAAGATGTCAGAAAGCTGACCACTGTCAGCCTGTAACCAGACAGAGGATCCTGGCCCTTGAACCGAGGTAAATTGTGGGCGAGGTGTATCCTCTCCCTCACATGGATCCTGTGCCCAGGCCAGCAGTGGGATCACAGGCTTGTTTGCCCGGTGGTAAATAGGCCTCAACAGCCCTGTGCTGCGGCTGAAGTACCCGCCTGACTTGGTAAGGCCGAGGTGGGGGCGGGCTTGGGGGAGGGGTAGAGTCATGCCACAAGTTCCCCATACTATCGATGGGAAAGCATAACAGATGGCTTGAGGGTGATACTACAGCTATTAGGAACATTTGAACACACTACAAGATGACTCAAACAACTTCATTTGGATGGGAATGCTGGTCAAAATAGAAATTGTGATGCAGAGAGTTGGCGAGCCCGGTAAGAGAGAAGGAGAAGCTGAATCAGCCGAAGGAATCTAAGTATACGGTCATGAGTTGTGATGCAGGGGTAGCGGAGTCTTGGGTAGAACTACCCTCATTTGTTAAATCATCGACTTTTGAGTTGCAAGAAGTAAGATTCTGGAAAGGTGTATAGTGCCACAAGGCGGCTGATCAAACTGGGATCAACAACTGCCACTGTTTAAAAACTCAAAATGGACCCATGGGGGCAGACATAACCTCCAGCACTACCCCAGTCATGTCTGGATCACTTCCAGAATCTACAGGTGACGAGATAGGAGCCGAAGACTGGGGAGTTCAGTTCTGTCCCAAACCCTCCCTGGTTCCAGAATCTCTCTGCCTCCTTGGCATTCCCAGCAAAAGACAACTGCTGGTGCATGCCTAAAGAATTGGATCTCCAGGGGATCCTTTAAGGGGATGTCTTTAAGGGGAAACAAGGGGAAGGATAGCTTTGAGCAAATTTCTAATTCTCAGTAATCTGTACATAGCAGGCAGAGTCTGTGAGAAATGGCCAGTGTATTGACAACAAAAACACCACACAAGTACTGAAGTAGAGTGGATTCTGGTTAATTGGGCCATCAGTTAATTAGGGCAGCCACATATT
Source organism: Mobula hypostoma (assembly GCF_963921235.1). NCBI lineage: Eukaryota > Metazoa > Chordata > Chondrichthyes > Myliobatiformes > Myliobatidae > Mobula > Mobula hypostoma. The sequence goes on from NC_086109.1 coordinate 57,171,250, forward strand.
TGGGACAATTCTTAAAGAACAAAGACTAATCAAGAAACTTGCTAGGATTCCATTCATTTATTTGGGACTATGCCACTTAATTGGGGCAGGAGACTGTTAAGAAACAGTTGCTAACTAGCATCAGTCACATGCCCTTGCGTGCTCGTTAGACACTACACTGTGCTTAGAGGGGACAGTTTTTAAATGGTATCAGTTGTGTAGACTTATGCTCAAAAAGCAGTGATTTTTGTCACTGAATAAGCAGTAAGATAATTCAGAACTGTTTTGCTCACTGTGATTGCAAGCATTCAGGCTTGGAGATGCCAGAAACAGCTGGGAGTGAAAATGAAATGATCTCACTACTTCAGTAAGTTAGGAACTATGAAAAAGTTGAAGGTATCAACAATCATCTTGAATCTTATAATGAAAATGAAGATTTGGAGGATGCAATCGTCAAAAAATTTATAAAGGCAGTCCATTAACTACACTAGGTGTCTGCACTGATTTTGTTAATTTACAGTAAATCAAAAGATCACAGCAGCATACACTGGATTAATTCCTCCGTCAATAACTATTAGGAACTAATACACGGTTTTATACTACTGTAGTGGTATTGGTAGTGTTCTAATTTGTTCTGTAACTCATTAATTAACCGTTACTCAGTTAAACAGTGACTTGTCTTTTTTATATCTTTTTAACTATTTCCTTGAAACTTTGGCTAATTGGGGCAGCCGTTTAATTGGGCCAAAAGGTACACATTCTGAAAAGTTCCAATTAACCGGAATCCTCTGTACTTGTATCTGGGCAGCCAGAGGAACCACTCAAACAACATCCCAAATCATGTAGCTCACTTACAAAGTTTTTGATTTCTTCTCTTCTGCTTATGCTTCTCCACAGCCACTTTCAAAGAAGAGCAAGGGTCGTGGGGGCCACCCTTTTAACCTCCTCTTACACTTGCCACTGCTCTGAGCTGATCACAGGCAAATCCTCTGGCACTTTTTTTTATCAAGCATTATTTATCCTGAATGCCAAGTCTCAAATTAATGGAAAGAAATGAGAAGTTATCCAGCAGTTCCAGTGGCACCGTTGAGTCCATGGTGTATCGAGACTCCACAGTTTATGAGTTATGCAAGATTAAGGGTGACTGAAGGGGAACCATTTAATGAAAGCACTCTGGGGGATTTGCTGAGATTATTGTATTTTCTTCAAATACACAGTATTTGTGGTACATATACATTCACTAGTATATTTTTTTTACATTTTATAAGATAAAGCTTCAACCATATGCTGCACAACCACTGTTGTGTGTGTTTGTCTTGCTGGTAAGTGAGAGGATTCTCTGTGTCCACCTCACAGCACACTTAAGAATTCTTCTGCTGAATTTTGACAGTCACGGTTTTGATTTCAGTGTATTCCCTTAGTCCGTACTCTCCCCTGAAGATGCAAAAAATATTTCATTACATGATTGACTAACTTAATGCAATGTTGTCACTTTTTGAAAAAAATACAATTTAAATGTTTCATAGCTTAAGATTTTACTGTTGCTTAATGTTCATGTTCATCAGTGGATGTGTCTGCAGAAATTCAACAGCACACTTTGGTGAGAAACTCAGTGTTTTGAAATCTGAGTCTATAAACCTACTTACATTTCTCTGCCATTGCCAGACATTTTAAATCCTCCAAAGGGACTCTGGACATTTAAGGCATTGTAACAATTAATCCTGCAATAAAGAAAGAATGAATTTAATTTGAATTCAATTACTGTTCAGAGAAACGTTTTTAACTACAAAGTCCACAAGCATGACTGCTGGAGAAATAGTCAAGGATGATTTGTAACAGAATTCACGGGAGAGTTTGGCGCATGGCACATGACAGTGAATTTAATTGCTGTGGACAAGCAAAATCTGGAAATTTGTGAAATGAAAAAGTGGGGGTGGGAAGCACTACCAACGAGATGCAAGCAGAATAAACTCAAACTAATCAGAACAGATAGCAGGTCTAAACTTAAATTATGTCACAATTTAGCTCTCTTCCAAAACCTTAATGAAAAATTGCCCTGTGTCAGTAATCATAGTATCGTGGAGTGGATTCAGTTCTTGGAGTAACTTCCACTCCTTAAAATTCCTTGGTGCTAAGCCAGGATTTCTAAAATATGAGTCAATTTGGAGCATGCTTTTAATGAGTTTGTGATTTGCTGTTATCAGCCTCACTAAATATGTTTCTAAAATGACCTTATGTATGTAAAACACACACATTAACAGATAATCATGCCTGTGTGCGTATTTTAGCATTTTCTGATTTTTTAAGAGAACTATTTTCATTAAATTGTTTCCATCAACAAGTCTCTATACATGATAGTAGGTAATGAATAGGATTAAAGTTCATTGCCATTCATTTATGGGTGGGTGATGGACACTTTATTAAAAATACATCCTAGTACAAAGACTGCAGCAATGTATAATATCAGGTAAAAAATGTAGACCTGTAAGTACAAGCTTAGCTGCTGTGAATAAATATTGATGTGATCCAGATGTACACAATAAATTAGATAGCAGAAGAAACACTTTTAGGTTCAAATCCAGTTGCTTTTCACTAATTATTAAATTTGCCAATCTGCTGTTTAAGTGGTGGGATCTGTGCAACTCTGGATGTGTGTGTGAGTGGAGCAACGTGTTTTTTGTGTACGTGTCAATGCTTTTACTGGTACATTCATTAGCAATTGAGTATTAAATTTTAGACAATAACAAACTGACTCCCAAATTTAGCATTTTATTTTGGATTAGCTATTGAGCATATAATTAATTCCAACTTTTCAAATTTGGACAAGAGATAACTTGCAATTGTATCTGAAAGCACCGTGATAATTTATATCAATGTTTTTACTCTTTGCTTAGATCCAATCATTTCTGATCAGCAAACTTCTAGTTCCTCCTTTCAGAAACCCATTCCAGAGGATCCTGAGAAGGGAGGTGTTGGATGGAATTGGCTACAGCTGGTTTCTAAGCAGCCTTCAGAGCAGAAAACATGACAGGAAAAGAGACCATAAAATTTTTCATAAATTTGTGCGTGCTCCACACCCCAACCTCCAACCCAACCAGTGTTCCTTTAACATTAGATCAAAGAATGAAGCTGGTCTTTATCATCCTTACTCACGTGACATTGCCCATTTAGTCACCGACAACAGCAGATCCATTTACCTCTTCCATTTCACTACAAAAGCCCAAGGTATTCAAACTCAGATGAAATGGATACACATTTCATCAACTTTGAAGTAGAAATACTCGAAGATGAAAAGAGTGCCTTATAGTACAAAAACAGTTGTTTTCTCTAACTTATAAATAAACAATCTCATTTATTATTACATACCTTGGAATCTGCTAATCTTGAATAAAACACAAGGTAGAAATTAACATCAGAAAGAGTTGAAGAAGATGGCAGAGTTTGTCATGGAAACTTTGGTTAAATTTGATATCTATACCAGTTTAAAGGTTTATTCATCAGCAAGAGCTGTCTGAAACAGTCCACCACACTACATGAGGTTGGAAGCCATATGAAGCAGGAGGCTGGGCAATGCCTTGTGCCAGAAACAGCCTTGGCAGCAGCCAGCATTGTAACAGAGTTGCCAAGTTCCTAAAGTAATGAGTGATGCAAGAGCACATCAACTGATTTGGACAGCTTGAATCCATTGTTCAAAGACTGTCCTCCCCACACACAGTATCTGAAATCCATACACTGCTCAGAATAAAGTGTTAGAAAAGCAGCAATACATTTCAGGAGGATAGAGACAGACCGCCAAAACACAAGGGAGATAAAATTAAATGCGAAGAAGTGTGAAGTGATGAATTTTTTAAGGAACAACAAAGGAGACAATATATATTAAATGGTGCAATGCTGAAGAGGGATATAGAAACAGAGAGATTTGGAAACATGCAAACAGACATGTACTAGTCTCTGAAAGTGATAGGACAAGATGCAGGTTGCTTCTAAAGTAGACGGACTCCCTGGCTTTAGATATAGAGTACCACAGGAAAAAGGAAATGGTAAACTTGAATAAGTTAACATTAGATAGGAAAGGTAGCGAGTTATGGGCCAAACATAAGCAGATGGGACTAGCTTAGATGGGCTTGTCAGGCAGTGTGACTAAGTTAGGTAAAAGGGCTTGAGTCCATACTGTGGGACTCTATGTCTCGAAGGAGATTGGTTGAGCATTTATTGGAATATTAAGGATGAATGAGCAGAAGTAGATCAAGAGAAATCTAAAGAAGTATTAAACACAAGGATTAGAGAGGGAGAAACTGTTTCCATTGGAAAGAAGGTCGACAATCAGAGAGCACAGATTTAAGATATCTGGCAAAACAGTGAATGGGGAAATGTGACTGATTTTACAGGGAGTCGGTAGGTTTGGGAAACATTGCCTGAAGAGTGCTGGTTGCAGTAACATTCAATAGTGAATTGGATAAGTATTTGACTGTGAAACATTTGCAGGTGACATAAATGGAGATATCACAGGTACAATGAGTTGAATGGCCTATTTCTGACCTCATATGGTATTGATGAGTGGAAAATGGTAATTTTGGGGGGATAAAGTTTTGCTTTTCTTGTTCTCAAAGATAAATACAGTATTTTTATTGTAAATGTGGCCCAGAGTGCTGCTAAATATGTTGGTTGAGAATTATGTGATTGACTACTTGGTGTATATAAAAATCCAAACATTTGTAGAAGTGCTGATGTGTTAAAAATGCACAATCCCAACACAGTATCATGGAAGAAAGCTCTTAGAAAGATTTCCCGGTCTGTGCTCCTTTTATGCAAGACATGAAAAAAATGTTGCAAGATTTATTCATTTTTAATTCTCATTGGAGAGTTGAGTGAATGCATCACATTTGAGGATGTCAAAACAAAACGACCTAGAAATCCTTTACAAGCAGAGTTTTGTTGACCTGATGCATTGATTATGTAGGGAGGTTGATGATCAGTTAGACAAGTGATCTAATTAGGCAGCTGATCTAACTCCGAGAGTCATATCTCCACTGTGTTAATGCAATACACTGGTAACATTACGTTCTTTCTTACCAGACTGTTCCAGCCTGCATTGCTGCAGAAACTGTTAGTGCTTTATCGATGTCCTTGGTGAAGACAGCAGCTACCAGTCCAAACTGAGAATTATTGGCCCTTTCCACTACCTCTTCCATGGTTTTGAACTTAATAATTAGTTGAACTGGGCCAAAAATCTAAAATAAATGAACAGAAATGCTCAGAATTAAACAGAAATTGGCAGTGATATAGCATTCCAAGAGTTTCAATGAACGGTGGAGTCTAACTACTTTATACAGGAAGTACTTGGCAGTTTGGACTCTCATACCTCTTCCTTTGCTATCCGCATGTCATCTGTCACATTTGAAAACACAGTTGGCTCAATGAAGAATCCTTTCTTTCCCAGTGATTTTCCACCACATTCGAGCTTTGCTCCTTCAGCTATACCACTGAGGACAAGATCAAGGACTTTGTCACTTTGTAGTTTGTCAATCTGAAAACAAATGAAATGCATCAGAGGAAAAACCATCACTATGAGCCGAAGGATATAGTACTTGGCATATAGTAGACCAGAAGACCAGAAGAACTAACAGCAGAATTAGGCCATTTGGCCCATTGAGTCTGCTCTGCTATTCTATCATGGCTGATTTAATATCCCTCTCAATCCTATTCTCCTACCTTCACCCCATAACCTTTGACACCCTGATTAATCATGAACCTATTAACCTCTGCCTCAACCCAATGATTTGGACTGCACAGCCATCTGTAGCAAAGAATTCCACAGATTCACCACCCTCTGGCTAAAGAAATTTCCCCTCATCTCTGTTCAAAATGGGCATCCTTCAATTGTGAGACTATTGACCCATCCTGTTCCTAACTTCCACCCACAGAGGCTCAGTAGACAATTGCTCCATAGCTTCCTCCTTTTCTGCAGCCGTGACACTATCTCTGATCAGCAGTGCCATGCCCCCACCTCCTTTGCCTCCCTCCCTGTCCTTTCTGAAACATCTAAAGTCTGACACTCAAAGTAACCATTCCTGACCCTGAGCCATCCAAGTCTTTGTAATGGCCACAACATCATAGCTCCAAGTACTGATCCGCGCTCTAAGCTCACCCGCTTTGTTCACAATACTCCTTGTGTTAAAATAGATACATCTCAAACCATCGGTCTGAACACGTTCCTTCTCTATCATTTGCCTATCCTCCTTCTCGCACTGTCTGCAAGATTTCTCTATTTGTGAACCAACTGCCTCTTCCTCCGTCTCTTCAGTTCAACTCCCACCCCCCAGCAATGCTAGTTTAAACTCTCCCCAATAGCCTTTGAAAACCTCCCCACCAGGATATTGGTCCCCCTGGGATTCAAGTGCAACCCGTCCTTTTTATACAGGTCACACCTGTCCCAAAAGAGGTCCCAATGATCCAGAAATCTGAATCCCTGCCCTCTGCTCCAATCCCTCAGCCACGCATTTATCCTCCACCCCATTCTATTCCTATACTCACTGTCACATAGCAAAGGCAGTAATCCCGAGATTACTACCTTTGAGATCCTGCTTCTCAAGTTCCTTCCTAACTCCCTGTAGTTTATTTTCAGGACCTCCTCCCTTTTCCTACCTACGTCGTTGGTACCAATATGTACCATGACCGCTTTCTGTTCTCCTTCCCACTTCAGGATATTGTGGACGTGATCAGAAACATCCTGGCACCTGGGAGGCAAACTACCATCCATGTTTCTTTCCTGCGTCCACAGAATTACTTGTCTGACCCCCTAACTATAGAGTCCGCTATCACTGCTGCCATCCTCTTCCTTTCCCTACCCTTCTGAGCCACAGGGCCAGACCTTGTGCCAGAGGTGCCGCCACTGTTGCGTACCCCAGGTAGGCTGCTCCCCCCCCCCAGTAGTACTCAAACAGGAGTGCTTATTGTTAAGGGAGACAGCCACAGGGGCATCTGACTCCTGCCCTTCCCTCTCCTGACTGTTACCCAATTATCTGTCTCCCAAGGCCCCAGTGTGACTACCTGCCTATAGCTCCTCTCTATCACCTTTTCACTCTCCCTGACCAGACAAAGGTCATCGAGCTGCATCTCCAGTTCCCTAACCCGGTACCTAAGGAGCTGCAGCTTGACGCACCTGGTGCAAATGCGACTGTCCGGGAGGTTGACGGCTGAGAGTCTCCAGGACTTACCACATCTGACACCAAGCACAGAAAACCGGCCTTACACATACTCTTCCTGTCTGTATTCTACATAGGCAACCTACCTCGCCTCGACCTGTTAACGCCGAAGCCCCGTTGAACCAAAGTCTTCCTACTCTGTCTCCCTCTACTCTGTCGCCCCCTCTAGAAAGCTATCTCCTTTTAAACTCTTCTCGCTGTCCTACCTGGCTGACGTCCACACACTTGTGCAGTCGTGCCCCGATCAAACCGCTGAAGAAATCATGTGTCTCCAAGTAATGCAAAAGCTTATCCTTAATAATAGACTCTAAAATCTTTCCAACCATTGAAGTCAGGCTAATTGACCCATAATTTCTTTTCTTCTGCCTCCTGCTCTTCTTAAAGAGTGGAGTGACATCCTCAGGAACTATTCAAGAATCTAGTGATTCCAGAAAGATCATTACTAATGTCTCCACAATCTGTTCAGTCACCTCTTTAAGAGCCCTGGGGTATAGTCCAACTGGTCCAGGTGACTTATCGATCTTCAGAATTTTCAGCTTCCCAAGCACCTTCTCCTTCGTAATAGCAACTACGCTCACTTCTGCCCCCTGACACTCATAGATTTCTGGCATATTGCTAGTGTCTTCTACAGTGAAGATTGATGCAAAATATTTATCAAGTTCCTCTGCGATTTCTTCGTCCCCCATTGCTACCTCTCCAGCATCATTTTCTAGCACGGTCCAATATCCCTTTTTGTCTCTCTTTTACACTTTATATATCTGACAAAAGTCTCTGTATCCTCTTTCATATTATTGGCTAGCTTACCTTCATATTTCATCTGTAATCTCCTTATGGCTTTTTAGTTGCCTTCGGTTGGTTTTTAAAAGTTTCCCAATCCTCTCCCTTCTCATTAATTTTTGCTATAATATATGCCCTCTCTTTTGCTTTTGTGCTGTCGTTGACTTTCCTTGTCAGCCACAGTCGCCCCATCCTCCCTTTAGAATACTTCTTCATCTTCGGGATGTATCTTTCCTGCACCTTCCGAATTGCACCCTGGAACACTGGCCATTGCTGTTCTGTCATCATCCCTGCTAGGGTCCCCTTCCAATCAACTTTGGCCAGCTCCTCTTTCATCCTTCTGTAATTCCCTTTATTCCAGTGTAACACTGATACATCTTGTTTTAGATGCTCCTTCTCAAATTGCAGGGAGAATTCTATCATATTGTGATCATTGCCTCCTAAGGGTTCCTTTACCTGAAGCTTCCGAATCAAACCTGGGTCATTATATAAAATCCAATCCAGGATTTCCATTTGCCTGGTGAGCTCACCACAAGCTGCTGTAAAAAAAAATCTCATAGGCATTCTACAAATTCCATCTGTAGGCATTTAGCACCAACCGGATTTTCCCAATCTACCTACTTACTGAAATCCCCATGATTATGGCAACGTTTCCCTTATTACACGCCTTTTCTATCTCCCATTGTAATTTATATCCCACATCCTGACTACTGTTCAAAAGCCTGTATATAACTCCCATCAGGGTCTTTTTACCCTTGCAGTTTCTTAACTCAACCCACAACAATTCTACCTCTGATCCTATGTCACTTCTTTCTAAGGATTTGATTACATTTTTTACCAACAGAGCCATCCCACCCTTTCTGCCTATCCGCTTGTCCTTTCGATACAATGTGTATCCTTAAATGTTAAGCCCCCAACTCTGATCTTCTTCCAGCCACAAATCGGAGATGCCCAGAACATCCTATCTGCCAATTTCTAACTGTGCTCCAAGATCATCTGCAATAAACCCAAACTTACATTACTCCATACAAAAGTCACAATATTCTATGAAGCTATCAAGAATTTATCATATAATGTACCACAACAAGACCAGCTGCTTTGACAGAGAAATTATATTGCAGTTGCAAAATGTTCCACCTTATAACACAGCAGAAGAAACCTTAAGCCAAGAACAACCATCTGAAGCTTTGCCGAGCACCTAGACTCCATCCGCCAGAGGAAGCAGGATCTCCCAGTGGCCACCCATTTTAATTCCACCTTCCATTCCATTCCAATATGTCAATCCATAAGCCTCCTCTACTGTCGTGATGAGGCCACATTCAGGTTGGAGGAACAACATATTATATTCCATCTGGGTAGCCTCCAACCTGATGGTGTGAACATCGATTTCTCGAACGTCTGGTAAAGATCTCCCCCCTTCACCATTCCCCATCCCCTTTTCCCTCTCTCACCTTATCTCCTTACCTGTCCATCGCCTCCCTCTGGTGCTCCTCCCACCTTTTCTTTCTTCCATGGCCTTCTGACCTCTCCTATTAGAATCCCCCTTTTCCAGCCCTGTAACTCTTTCACCAATCAACATCCCAGCCCTTTACTTCACCCCTCCCCCTCCCGGTTTCTCCTATCACCTTGTGTTTCTCCCTCCCTTCCCCCCACCTTTTAAATCTACCCCTCATCTTTTGTTCTCCAGTCCTGCCGAAGGGTCTTGGCCCAAAACGTAAACTGTACTCTTTTTCCAAGGATGCTGCCTGGCCTGCTGAGATCCTCCAGCACTTTGTGTGTGTTGCTTGGATTTCTAGCATCTGCAGATTTTCTCTTGTTTATGATCTGAAGCTTTCTGCCTCTGGAATGTGATGCTAATATTTACATGGTTTATTAAGATTAAAGTTAACTGTTTCATTCAGATGTTTTCGATGTATTGAAGAACACAGGATGACCGTTGTGTTTTGATTCACTTTAAACAGAGACCCACATCTAGAACTCCTAAGAAACAAAGATAGAGCCTGATAAAACACCTCCTCTATTATAAAAGTGGATGAGTACTGACATAGCCATATTTTTGTTTGCTTTGCTTGAGAAAATCTTACTTGAGGCCCTTGCTCAGTAGCCGGATCAAAAGGATTTCCTACTGTTCTCCTCTGTGCACGCTCTGTACTCTTTTGGACAAACTCCTCGTAGATCGGCTCTTCCACGTAGATGCGGGATCCTGCTGTGCAGCACTGGCCTTGGTTGAAGAACACTCCCTGATGAGCCTGTTCCACAGCATAGTCCACTGTGAGAACAAGCCAACAGCACAGTACAAGGGTTAGTACCTCTCCTGGGTCAGGAAATACCAGCAACAGTCTGGGCAATAAATTTCACAATAACTAAATTTTCCCAGCAAATGTTTACAGAAATGGTAAACCATGTACATCTAAAGTAAATATCATAAAAATTAGGAGATTGCAGTACAGCTTTATATTTACAGCATCAACATCTGTGGAACTAGATATCTGGTTTGATATCAAAAATTCGACATTTTCCTCTAAGTATGAAGGGATCTGCAACATCTGCCCGTGATTTAAATGCCTACCTGTAAGAACCAAACAAATTCTTCCTTCATATATTCTCCCTTGTCAATAAATTAATCTGTCTCATTAGATTTTTTTTTGCAATTACTTCTCTCTTGCCACATGTACACAGGACAAGATCTGGACTGACTTCTTACACATTGCCTGCTTTCCCTGTCACATGAAGTTCCAAGAGGAAAGGTTCTTAAACATCAGACATTTGAGAAACAGTAAGATGTTACACAAGCATCAGTATCACTCTCTCCACAAACTCACCTCTGATCAGGGCTAATGTACAACCGCCCAAAGTGGATGGCAGAGGAATTGCTACTATTCACTCAACTACAACCAAAGTTGTGTGTGTGTGTGTGTGTGTGTGTGTGTGTTGGCCTGTGCATGTACAGCTGTCTATATGTGCATATAGAGTCATAGAAAAGTACAGCACAGAAACAGAAAATCTAGTTCATGCCAAACTATTCAAACTGCTTACTCCCATCAATCTACACCTGGACTATAGCCTTCTATATCCCTACCATCTATGTACCTATCCAAACTTCTCTTAAACGTTGAAATTGAGCTCGTATGCACCATTTGCTGGCAGCTCATTCCACATTCTCATGATTCTCTGAGTGGAGAAGTTTCCCCTCATATTCCCTTAAATGTTTCACCTTTCTCCCTTAACCCATGACCTCTAGTTGTAGTTCCACCCTACCTCAGTGGAAAAACCTGCTTGCATTTAACCTATCTATACCTCTCATAATTTTGTATACCTCTATCAAATCTCCACTCAGTCTTCTACATTCCAAGGAATAAAGTCCTAACATATTTCATCTTTCTTTATAACTCAGGTACTCCAGTCCTGGCAAAATCCTTGTGTATTCTCTCTGTACTTTTTCAACCTTATTTACATCTTTCTGTAGGTAAGTGACCAAAACTGCCCAAAATATTCCAAAGTAGGCCTCACCAACATCTTATATAACTTCAACATAACCTCTTATCTCCTGCACTCATGAAGGCTTTCTTTACGACCCTATCAACTTGTGACACCACTTTCAATGAATTATGAATCTGTATACCCGGATCCCTTTGTTCTACCACACTCCTCAGTACCTTACTGTTCACTGTATAAGACCTATGCTGGTTGGTCCTACTGTAGTGCAACACCTCACATTTGCGTGTACTGTCCTGGTCTGTTTTTATTAAACACAATATTCAGTATTTTAAAATTAACCTACAGTCAGCATCTGCAAAAATAATGTTTGGGCTCTTTCCTCCCAGCTCCAGTGTTACTCTCTTCAGATTGCTCTTCCCAGCTGCTTCCTGGATCAGTTTCCCAACCTAATAGCAAAGACAGGATGCAAATATTAGTACATCTAAATATCAAAACAAGCTGTTCTCATAGTCCAATTAAGGGAAAGTGATAACTCTTGAAAATATACAAACATCTCAAATAATCTTCAGAAACATCCTATTAATTTGCCTTAAATAAAGATTTGGCTAAGTAAATGTTAGCTCAGGTGAGTGGCATGTTTTGAGAGCAGCTGTTCGTATGTCAGCACAAGCTGTAACTTACCATCAGTCTGATGGAAGTGTGAGAGAGGAGCTATCCAGCACACTGGACCAGCAGCCCATTCACATGTCTTACTCCTTTGGCACTCAAAGTCTTTAATGCTTTTCCTTTTTAAAATAAATCACACTCAGGGAAGACTGGAAACCCTGCCGTGTGACTGATGGGTTTTGTAGTTAATACAGCTGTTAACTCAGAGATTGGGCGGCTGGGATTTTAGTCCCTGTGTTAGTTGTATTTACTTTGACGGTCGTCCACATCCAGCTCACTACCAATGTGGGAGTTAGCACACACTTCAGATGTTTAATATTCACAGCAGACTTCTTTACCAACTGAACAACATCATGGCACTGGGTTTTGCCAGAGGAGGTGACAAGCTGACATGAACCCATCAGATGGCCTAGTCTGAAAATCTTCTCCTGTTGTAATACCCGACGAGTCCCCTATAAAAAGCAGTTACACTGGCAAAGGTAAAAAAAAAATTGCAAAAACATTGAAATTCTTGGCTTGTTTGTTTGTGGGTGTCATACAAAGAACAGATGGCAATACTTGGAAATACTCGAAGACACTATCAGCTAGAACATTCACTGTGTTCTGTACAGATCCAACTGTGCCTCAGTTCACAAGTGCTGCACTCCAAACCCAGTTCCACCCCGAGAAGCCCATTACTGCTTTCCCAAAAAAAAAATGCTATTACTGTTGGAGTTCTGAGTTCAAATGCAACATCCTCTGTAAGAAGATTGTACATTCTTCCTGTGAGTGCGTGGGTATCCTCCGGGTGCTCCAGGTTCCTCCCACAGTCCAAAGATGTACCAGTTAGTAGCTTAATTAGTCACTATAAGTTGTCCTGTAATTCGGCTCGGATAAATGGGTGATATTAGGCTGGAGGGCCTGTTTCGTGCTGTATTTTTAATTTTAAAAGGATGCCATAGGCTTGAGCCCTCCCCAGTTACCTGAGACCTGAGCCCATGGCCTGGAAACTCAGTTGGGTACTGAGAGGGTGCTGTTGTTTGAATGAAATGTCAATGTGCAGTCCTGAGCGATCCTTCAAATGCAGAGATGTTGGTCTTGAAGTGCGTGAGTGTCTTACTCATCTTACAAACAGAAAATGTACATCTGAGCTTTCTGTGCACCACTCTGGATAAGCCCCCACCAGACTGGAAGACTTCTCTATGTGAGCTCCAATAATCCATCACCCTCGAGTCCCTGGCGGTGCCGGACTTGCAGATTCCCTAGACAACTGGATATTCCTCCTGTTAATACTCCAATATACTTGGTTCCAAGGTTGTCAAGCCGAAGAGTGGTGGTGGGGACAAGCTCCCACTACCTAAAAGTGCTCCTCATGGCATGTGCCTCAGATAGCCTCTGACAACCAAGCCCAACTTCTGGCCTTCTTGTGTGGCTTAGCCTCTAAGCCCAGCGGAACTGTTTCTACTGACAGGAGAAGGGGCGAAGGCAGGACCTGGCGCCTTAAAACCAGTGCTTCAGGTAGATGGAGCTCGTCAGCCTGGGAAGGCAGTCCATCTAAGAGAGGGAAAACTCTCAGCTGCCTTGCGGCCATATCGACTTATGGGAAAGGCTTTGGGAGTAAACCCTGAGGACAAATCCGGAGCTGGAGTCCCTAAGGCAGTCTGATATTGCCTTAAGCCTTGTTCTGGCAACTCCTGCGACGACACTGGTGCCAAACTGTATTGGCCCTTGCCTTTTTTCCCTTGGACAACATCGGTGTCCTGGTGAGGGGAGACTTGTTGCATGGGCAACTGCCGGTCTTCCATACAAACTTGCCCAGGCCTGTGCCCTGGAGAGGGCACTTGCAAGACCTTCCAGGTGCAGATCCATGATCTCACAAGACTAACGGATACCACCACCATATTTTTATTTCACAATTTTTCTGTGTCTCACGGTAGCAGAATACGTGCCTCAGAGAAACCAGCAAGTTCAAAGGGAGCAGGAAGCAGAACATGCAAGCTTCAGTTTATATGTTTCTGTCTGCCAAGACAAGCTGAAACATACGTGTGCTCTGGATCCTGGTTCCAACCAGAAACCTACCCAAGTTCCTGACCTTTGGCCCCAACGCTGACTTTGGGCACCGGGTCACTGTCTAGACATTAGCTCTGGTCACACATCCCACTTGCAGCACAGATTAATAGTGAGCCAGATGCCAAACCCTGAGCATTTGTGAACAATTGAATACCAGATTATTGGAGTCTTGTAGCTTTGTGCCTGTACCTCTACAAGGCCAAAGATTCTTTGGGGTTGAAAGGCCATTTCAGACCACCATCCTTCTCCTGCACCGTACAGAACCACCCAGATAGATTGTGAAGACACTGGCTTGATGTGCCAACTATTAATGAAAGGCCATCTTTCACCTTGGCAGAATGAACCTGCAAGCTGGTGTTGCTCACCCATCGCTGGCCCTCTCCATTCTGTCTCAACATTACTCACTCCTGCTCTGTGCCCACACACAGGCAAGCAACAACCTGTCTTCTGCCTGGGCTTGGCCAAATCGTTGACAACCAAATGAGGCCCAGAAACTTATTTCATTCTTGGTCCTGACATGGCCTTACTGTAAGGGTGCACGGGTTCTGATTTAGCGTCTGTGGAATCTTGGTAAGCATCAACTAGCTGCAGCAGTTTCCAGCCTGATAGCAGCGACTCTGGTCCATTAGCTGTGACGGACCTTAGAAGACTGCACATGGTAGCAAAGAATCTGCTCCTTCCAATCACAGAGTTAAACGTTGCTTTGAAAGCAAATCCTATTAACTTTAGGCTAGTCTGTGTTTAAACCAACTGGCACTCATCTCCTGAACTAACACCCTGACCACAGTTTATGCTTTCAACCGTGTGAATCCAGTGAAGCGGCTGGTCATGCTGCTGTGGTCACTCCACGTAGAGACGTGGACCAAAAACAGCGATGAAGCCTCTGGTGCCGGAATCTAAGCCCCTGCACTCAAACTGTTCTGATAGCCTTTTGACAACAAAGATCTATTAAATTACTTTAAAATGGCCGTAATAATCAGAGACATTTAAAAATTGGTGAAGTAAAACTACAGAATTTAATAAAATAGAGATAATTCAACAAGAATAAATTAAGGCACTTAATAAATGATAGAAATTAATCAAAATACAATCAGTGGCCACATCTTTAGGTACACCCGCTTGTTAATACAAATATCTAATCAGCCAATCATGTGGCATAAAAGCATGCAGACATGGTCAAGAGGTTCAGTTGTTGTTCAAAATGGGGGAAAATGTGACCTAACTGATTCTGACCGTGGAATGATTGTTGGTGCCAGACGGGGTGGTTTGAGTATCTCAGAAGCTGCTGACCTCCTGAAATTTTACTGTACATCAGTCTCTATAATTTATAGAGAATGGTGCAAAAAACAAAAAAAAACATTCAATGAGTGTCAGTCCTTGTTAACAGGAGAGGACAAAGAAGAATGTCCAGACTGGTTCACACTGATGGGAAGGAGACGGTAACTCAAATAACCACCCTTAACAACAATGGTGTCCACAAAAGCATCTCTGGATGCACAACATATTGTCCCTTGAAGTGGATGGGCTACAGCAGCAGAAGACCATGAACATACATTCAGTGGCCACTTAATTAGGCACAGGTGTACCTAATGAAGTAGCTATGGAGTGCATTTAGAATAGAAAAATAAAGAGAAAACCAGCCATTTATCCGGGCTTTCTCTTATCTTTCACACGTAAGTTGTCAACACTGCAGAAAGGTTGGGTGCAGCAACATTGGTTGGTGTAGAGAGAAGGTCTGGTCCTCCCTATGCTCTTCACCAGACACAAGGCTAAGCCCAGAAGCAGAACACAAGGTCTGCCAACATTTGACCTCCACATTGTTCCTAAATACTTGTTGCGGATGTCAGGAACAAGCTGACCCTCTAATAGCAGCTGGCCAGCTGTTCCATGGAACGTTGGTTGGCGAGCAGCCTGATCAGGCCTGTAAGCTTTCCTTTTGTGAAATGAAATAAATTGGGAAAATTTAACAAGCACAAGAGCATTTGAATCGCTCCTCTACAGTCAGATCGTCCAAGAAATCTAAGCACAAAAGATATTTCTACCTTGTTCTCACCAGCCAGATTATCAAAATTCAGTAAGTCAGCTTTACAATATTCTAGCAAAAGGAAATCAGTTTCACAATGATTAGGCAGTAAGCAACTCAAAGATGTTAAAGTGCATGCGATGTGTTGGGCTAAATTTCTTTCATGACTGAAACTTCAGGGGAGTCTGTAGGATGAGAGGATCTATTGCCAAGCACGGAGGAGTTTATAGGAATCTGAACGGGTGCAATTTCCTGCTTAATAAGAATGTCACAAATGGGAATATTTCACTTCTCAAAAGATTTGTCAAAGCCGCAAGTTATTGTTTGCTTCCTGTTTCTTTTTGGCTTGAAGCAAACCTCCTCAATGTTGTTTTTGCAGCATGGTTTAGTCAATCCAATGTAAGATCTGGTCAGACAGATTTTTGAAAATGTTCATCATTCCCTGCACTTCATAATCATCAAGGGAAATCTTTACTGACCAACTTCACAAATATGTTTGGAGAAGTTATTGTGGGATGATCCTCCTTTTAATTGACAGCTCAGAATGAAATACAGTAACTAAGAGAAAAATGAATTCTGGCTTTTAATGGCCTAAGACAGGAAACAGCTTCCCCCTCTGTCTCGACCAGCTTTTTAAGAGGACATTCTTGAAAACTTTCAGAAGCAGAAGTGGATCACTCATCATGGAAAGTCAAAGAATCAGAGAATTCTTACACAACAATAAATAATTGTCTTTTATAGGTGCAGCTTTTGAATTCCCATCTAAATTGGCATTAGAAGCTGACCACACACCAATAGACGAAAGTTGCCAGACTTGGAAGACAGGGGAGTGGGGAGTGCTTTAAGAAAGAGGAAGTGTCATAAAATATATCGGATGAATTTGTTCCTCTTCAGTCTCTCTCCAATATTCAATGGAAAATAGTGATGTGAAATCTCAGTCTGCCTGCGGATCTTTTAATATTGAATAATTTACTTCCACTGATTTCAAATGTTTTCTGCATTTAATAATAATCTCATAAACAATCATCTGAGAGTTGCAATGATCTGAGATTTGAATATCAATCAAAGGAGGTTTAAGACTAATTAGTTACTTTCTAAATGTCATCATATTTTGTAAGTAAATATTCAGGGAGCAGAAATGTTGCAGAAGCTGCAAAAATGATGATTGCTAGTCAGTCAGTATGACAGTACTTAATAGTTTGATTTTGGCCAGGAGTCTGGGACAACTCCCTTGCACTTCTGAAAAGAGTTGATGGAAAATTTTCTTCCCTAGATGCAATTGGATAGGATCTCAGTTCTAGTCTTTCCTTTGGTAGAATTACCTGTAATAGAAGTCATTTGCTTTTCTCAGCAAAATTGTGTTTTATTTTTTTCTTAAAATACCCTACTGTGCCATTCACCGATCTCCTCCCATGTCCAACAATCCTCAAACCCCAAACACAATTCTACCTATTTTAAACTGACTATAACTCCTCTCCTATTTTTCCACTTAGTCAATCCTCCTCCAAATAGTGTCCTGAGCACTGTTTTTTGTTCTCTGCTACTAATGTCCTGCTCAACCGACAAGTCTTCACCCACTTTGTGACTTTCCCATTCTCCTTCCATTGACTCTCTGTGTGAGAAGCTCCTTTCCTCCTAGATCTTCATGACTCTCATTTTTTCTTCTTTCTTTGTGACAAATTAACAATATCCCCTCCCTGTTCTCTATGTCTCTATGTCTTGTCTATACTTCACCTAACAATTCCTTGCCTGAGGAACTCGACCACTTCTCTGTTTCCAGATGAACTAATTCTGTCCAGTTGCAGGAGGTTCCAAATTCAGTAGGTTTGTGCTGGTTTTAAAAATTAGTAAAATACTGTGAGTTAAACATTCACCCCCTAGCACCAGTCCATGACATTTCACACTGTGCTCTATATCACATGTGTGGTTGCTCTTCATGAAACCCATTTGTCTACTCACTGATGGTTTGTCCATGCGTCAACATTGAAGAACAATCAAGGTGGCAGGGTCAATGTTTGGCCTACTTTAACAGCCTGTGAATATGTTTGAAACAGCTCAGTTTTCCAGAGTATCTCCCCCTCCACTTTGCTGAACAACCTACTTTTGAAAACAGTCAACCTGAAAACCTTTTCCTCAGTAAAAAAAAATAAAAATGCATTATTTGATTAAAAAAATGTCTCAGAGGAATGGAAACGAAAATGTTTTGTAAATTGAAATACATATTCGAAGAAGGAGTCTGAGAGTCTGAGTGGGAGTGCCGAGAAAGAGATTTTTGAAATTTTCGTTATATTTTTTCTCCAACGGCTTTCTGAGAGGCGGGACTGCGTAGGCGTGTGACGTCGGGCAGTGCAGCGCGGCAGATTTAAAAGGAACAAAGCCTCATAGAGCGGGCAGCGTGGTTTGCGGGTGGCAGAGTGAGCCGGGAGCAGAGTGAAGACTTAAGGGCTTCGGCTCACCGGGCTTAGGCGGAAGCGGGCGAGGCGAGGAAGGTTTGACATTCATTTTCTGTTGCTATTTGAGGAGAGGGACATTATGACTGTGAGGGCAGTTTGCTGTTCTCGGTGTCGGATGTGGGAGGCCCTGGAGTCTCCAAGCCTCCCGGACGTCTACATCTGCGCCAAGTGCATCGAGATGCAGCTCCTAAGGGACCGCGTTACGGAACTGGAGCTGCAGCTCGATGACCTTCGTCTGGTCAGGGAGAGCGAGGAGGTGATAGAGAGGAGTGGAAGGCAGGTGGTCACGCCGGGGCCACGGGAGGCAGACAAGTGGGTCACGGTTAGGAGGGGGAAGGGGAAAAGTCAGGTGATGGGGAGTACCCCGGTGGCTGTGCCCCTTAACAACAGGTACTCCTGTTTGAGTACTGTTGGGGGGGACAGCTTACCCGGGGGAAGCGACAGTGGCCCTGCCTCCGGCACAGAGACTGGCCCTGTAGCTCAGAAGGGTAGGGCAAGGAAGAGGAGGGCAGTTGTGATAGGGGACGCGATAGTAAGGGGGTCAGATAGGCGATTCTGTGGACGCAGTCCAGAGACCCGGATGGTAGTTTGCCTCCCTGGTGCCAGGGTCCGGGATATTTCTGATCGTGTCCAAGATATCCTGAAGTGGGAGGGTGAGGAGCCAGAGATCGTGGTACATATAGGTACCAATGACATAGGTAGGAAAAGGGATGAGGTCCTGAAAGGAGAATATAGGGAGCTAGGAAGGGAGTTGAGAAAAAGGACCGCAAAGGTAGTAATCTCGGGATTACTGCCTGTGCCACGCGACAGTGAGAGTAGGAATGCGATGAGGTGGAGGATAAATGCGTGGCTGAGGGATTGGAGCAGGGGGCAGGGATTCAAGTTTTTGGATCATTAGGACCTCTTTTGGCGCAGGCGTGACCTGTACAAAAAGGACGGGTTACACTTGAATCCTAGGGGGACCAATATCCTGGCAGGGAGATTAGCGGGGGCTACTGAGGTGACTTTAAACTAGAATGGTTGGGGGGTGGGAATCAAATTAAAGAGGCTAGGCGTGAGGAGGTTAGTTCACAACAGAGGGATGGGAACCAGTGCAGAGAGACAGAGGGGTGTAAAGTGAGGGTAGAAGCAAAAAGTACAAAGGAGAAAAGTAAAAGTGGCAGGCCGACAAATCCAGGGCAAGCATTAAAAAGGGCCACTTTTCAACATAATTGTACAAGGGCTAAGAGAGTTGTAAAAGAGCGCCTGAAGGCTTTATGTGTCAATGCAAGGAGCATTCGTAATAAGGTGGATGAATTGAAAGTGCAGATTGTTATTAATGATTATGATACAGTTGGGATCACAGAGACATGGCTCCAGGGTGACCAGGGATGGGACCTCGATGTTCAGGGATATTCAATATTCAGGAGGGATAGACATGAAGGAAGGGGAGGTGGGGTGGCGTTGCTGGTTAAAAAAGAGATTAACGCAATAGAAAGGAAGGACATAAGCCGGGAAGATGTGGAATCGATATGGGTAGAGCTGCGTAACACTAAGGGGCAGAAGACGCTGGTGGGAGTTGTGTACAGGCCACCTAACAGTAGTAGTGAAGTCGGAGATGGTATTAAACAGGAAATTAGAAATGTGTGCAATAAAGGAACAGCAGTTATAATGGGTGACTTCAATCTACATGTAGACTGGGTGAACCAAATTGGTAAAGGTGCTGAGGAAGAGGATTTCTTGGAATGTATGCGGGATGGTTTTTTGAACCAACATGTCGAGGAACCAACTAGAGAGCAGGCTATTCTGCACTGGGTTTTGAGCAATGAGGAAGGGTTAATTAGCAATCTTGTCGTGAGAGGCCCCTTGGGTAAGAGTGACCATAATATGGTGGAATTCTTCATTAAGATGGAGAGTGACATAGTTAATTCAGAAACAAAGGTTCTGAACTTAAAGAGGGGTAACTTTGAAGGTATGAGACGTGAATTAGCTAAGATAGACTGGCAAATGACACTTAAAGGATTGACGGTGGATATGCAATGGCAAGCATTTAAAGGTTGCATGGATGAACTACAACAATTGTTCATCCCAGTTTGGCAAAAGAATAAATCAAGGAAGGTAGTGCACCCGTGGCTGACAAGAGAAATTAGGGATAGTATCAATTCCAAAGAAGTAGCATACAAATTAGCCAGAGAAAGTGGCTCACCTGAGGACTGGGAGAAATTCAGAGTTCAGCAGAGGAGGACAAAGGACTTAATCAGGAAGGGGGAAAAAGATTATGAGAGAAAACTGGCAGAGAACATAAAAACGGACTGTAAAAGCTTTTATAGATATGTAAAAAGGAAAAGACTGATAAAGACAAATGTAGGTCCCCTGCAGACAGAAACAGGTGAATTGATTATGGGGAGCAAGGACATGGCAGACCAATTGAATAATTACTTTGGTTCTGTCTTCACTAAGGAGGACATAAATAATCTTCCAGAAATAGTAAGGGACAGAGGGTCCAGTGAGATGGAGGAACTGAGTGAAATACATGTTAGTAGGGAAGTGGTGTTAGGTAAATTGAAGGGATTGAAGGCAGATAAATCCCCAGGGCCAGATGGTCTGCAT
Source organism: Mobula hypostoma (assembly GCF_963921235.1). Lineage (NCBI taxonomy): Eukaryota > Metazoa > Chordata > Chondrichthyes > Myliobatiformes > Myliobatidae > Mobula > Mobula hypostoma. The sequence continues at coordinate 57,192,429 of NC_086109.1, forward strand.
CCTAGAGTGCTTAAGGAAGTAGCCCAAGAAATAGTGGATGCATTAGTGATAATTTTTCAAAACTCGTTAGATTCTGGACTAGTTCCTGAGGATTGGAGGGTGGCTAATGTAACCCCACTTTTTAAAAAAGGAGAGAGAGAGAAACCGGGGAATTATAGGCCGGTTAGCCTAATGTCAGTGGTGGGGAAACTGCTGGAGTCAGTTATCAAGGATGTGATAACAGCAAATTTGGAAAGCATTGAAATGGAAATGATCGGACAAAGTCAGCATGGATTTGTGAAAGGAAAATCATGTCTGACGAATCTCATAGAATTTTTTGAGGATGTAACTGGTAGAGTGGATAGGGGAGAACCAGTGGATGTGGTATATTTGGATTTTCAAAAGGCTTTTGACAAGGTCCCACACAGGAGATTAGTATGCAAACTTAAAGCACACGGTATTGGGGGTAAGGTATTGGTGTGGGTGGAGAATTGGTTAGCAGACAGGAAGCAAAGAGTGGGAATAAACGGGACCTTTTCAGAATGGCAGGCGGTGACTAGTGGGGTACCGCAAGGCTCAGTGCTGGGACCCCAGTTGTTTACAATATATATTAATGACTTGGATGAGGGAATTAAATGCAGCATCTCCAAGTTTGCGGATGACACGAAGCTGGGTGGCAGTGTTAGCAGTGAGGAGGATGCTAAGAGGATGCAGGGTGACTTGGATAGGTTGGGTGAGTGGGCAAACTCATGGCAGATGCAATTTAATGTGGATAAATGTGAAGTTATCCACTTTGGTGGCAAAAATAGGAAAACAGATTATTATCTGAATGGTGGCTGATTAGGAAAAGGGGAGGTGCAACGAGACCTGGGTGTCATTATACACCAGTCATTGAAAGTGGGCATGCAGGTACAGCAGGCGGTGAAAAAGGCGAACGGTATGCTGGCATTTATAGCGAGAGGATTCGAGTACAGGAGCAGGGAGGTACTACTGCAGTTGTACAAGGCCTTGGTGAGACTACACCTGGAGTATTGTGTGCAGTTTTGGTCCCCTAATCTGAGGAAAGACATCTTTGCCATAGAGGGAGTACAAAGAAGGTTCACCAGATTGATTCCTGGGATGGCAGGTCTTTCATATGAAGAAAGACTGGATGAACTGGGCTTGTACTCGTTGGAATTTAGAAGATTGAGGGGGATCTGATTGAAACATATAAGATCCTAAAGGGATTGGACAGGCTAGATGCAGGAAGATTGTTCCCGATGTTGGGGAGGTCCAGAACGAGGGGTCACAGTTTGAGGATAGAGGGGAAGCCTTTTAGGACTGAGATTAGGAAAAACTTCTTCACACAGAGAGTGGTGAATCTGTGGAATTCTCTGCCACAGCAAACTGTTGAGGCCAGTTCACTGGCTATGTTTAAGAGGGAGTTAGATATGGCCCTTGTGGCTACAGGGGTCAGGGGGTATGGAGGGAAGGCTGGGTTCTGAGTTGGATGATCAGCCATGATCATAATAAATGGCGGTGCAGGCTCGAAGGGCCGAATGGCCTACTCCTGCACCTATTTTCTATGTTTCTATGTTTCTATACCTGGATGCTGGGGTGTTGGGTTTTGTGATCAGCGTCACTACAGCCAGGGATTCAGACCAGAGATGTGGCAACATTGGAAACAATATTCGGCCAATTGGATCTTCGGCACATTCTGCCTTTGAATTTAGCTTTGGTTAATCATCTCTATTCCTCCAATTTTCCTCAGCACCCTCACTTAATAAAAGCTAAGTCACTTCGAGCTGAAAGCTTCACTTAACTCATTACACATGGCATTTAGTGAGGATCAAACTCCATTCCTCTAATAACTTTGTATGAAAAGATTCCTTTGGATTTTGCTGTAGAATGCCCAGGTTCTAATTTTCTTTTCTCTTCATTCCCTCACCTGAGGTTAAACACCTACCCTCTTCATTCCCTCGCCTGAGGTTAAACACCTACCCTCTTCATTCCCTCACCTGAGGTTAAACACCTACCCTCTTCATTCCCTCACCTGAGGTTAAGCACCTACCCTCATATTTTGCTTTAAGTCATTTTTACTTTGGTTTAATCGTTCCCCAGTAGCCTGGACATGACAATACAAGCTGTCCTCATAATCAAAAAGACCATGGGTCAGTATAATTCTCAGCCTCCCTTACTGTACTTTCTTTAGGTGGTCTTCCCTCTCGAGGTGTTGTGTCAATTGGTGATCAGGATCTAAACAACACTCAACACAACAAGTGTAGGTTCCTTCCCTTGCTTTACCAGTCTCCCCTCTGAGATAAATGCCAACACTGGACTAGGTTTTCCACATGCTCTCTGAATCTATCTACTGGATTTATTGAGCTATGCACTTGGATTGCCAGCTCACTTTGCTGCTATGAAGATCCAAATTTCTCACCACAAAGTTCTAAGTAATGTACATATATACAACCTAAGATTCTTTTCCCTGTGGGCGTACTCAGCCAAATCTCTAGAAAACTATAACAGGATCAATGAAAGATCAAGCAGAGTGTACCAGACAACAAATTGTGCAAATGCAAATATAAATAAATAACAAGAGCATGAAATAACAAGGTAAAGAGTCCTTAAAGTGAGATCATTGGTTGTGGGAACATCTCAATAGATGAGTGAAGTTATCCTCTTCCATTCAACAGCATGGTGGTTGAGGGGTAGTAACTGTTTTTGAAGCTGGTGGTGTGAGTCCTGAGGCTCTTGTACCTTCTAACTAATGGCAGCAGCGAGAAAAAATGAATGGCCTGGGTGGTGAGGATCTTTGATGATGGATGCTGCTTTCCTACGACTGCGTTTCATGTAGATGTGTTCAATCGTTGGCTAGGGCTTTTCCCTTGATGTACTGGGCTGTATCCACTACTTTTTGTAGACATCCATTCAAAGGCATTAGCATTCCTTAAAGCAGCCAGTCAATATACTCGTTACTACACATCTATAGAAGCTTGTCAAAGTTTTAGATGTCATGTCATCTACTACACATCTATAGAAGCACTCAGCTTTCACTCCAGTTTCCAAAGTGGATGACTGTGTTTGCCCACATTAACTGCATTAACTACTTTGTACTAACCAAACAACAAGTAATTATTAAACATACGTCAGTGGTTATGGACATAACAGGTTGTTAAAACAAGCCCATTGACAGACTGATATTCTGAACTCCTCTGACGCTGGCAAAGTCCTTCACTACATGTAATGCATCCAAATGTTTACCCTTGTACTCATGCACAATTCTGTCCTCTCAGCCCACTTCTTCTTCGTTGGTATGGATAATGTTATTTCTTAAATGAAAAGCAGAATGTACTTTATTGCAATGAAATATAAGCATTGCAGCTGGCATGGTAGATTGCAACATGACATCAATCCAGCCGTTTTCTATTTAAACATTTAATGATCTGAAACCTAGTAAAGTCATTGGGAGTAATTCTTGAATCTCAGCTTGAAACCGTGCAGCTGGTTACTGCAGTCAACATGGGAAGAACATGGAAGCAGCGAGTATAGAGCCAGGCAAAATGAAATGAGGCAATTCAGCCTGATGTATCTGTACTCACTCTTTGCTACAACAGTACAAATTGAACCTATTCTCTCCTCACACTGACAACCTGTATAGATTCAATAATCTCTGTCTCAGCCGCTCCCTAGGTTAAATAAACACAAAAACACAACTGCCTTCTGTAGAAAATACTTTTTTCCTCACATTTTGGCAGAGTAACATGGCTGTTCCTTGGCTCAGGGGGGCAACAAAGGCTGAGTTCTTTTGTCTGTTTAGTGTACAAATATCTTTCATAGTTCTAAAATTTCATCTTCTCTTTTGCTCCAGTGGCAATAATCTGGACCAAGAAAATCCTCTGTATTTTTCCTCTCAGTTTGGGTGTGACCAGAGCTAGGGGTCATGGGTTAAGAGAGCAAGATGAAATATTTAAGGGGAACCCTTCGGGGGAACTTCTTCACGCAGAAGGCGGTGCAAGTGTGGGACAAGCTGCCAGCAGAAGTGGTAGATGCAGGTTTAATTGTAATGTTTAGAAGAAATTTTTGGATAGGTACGTGGATACAAGAGATATAGAGGGCTATGATCCAGCTGCAAGTAGGTGGGACTAGGCAGAAGACCAGTCCAGCATGGATTAGATGGGCCTGCTAAAGGGCCTGTTTTTGTGCTACAGTTCTGTATGACAATGTTTTGTCCAGTGTGTAGAACTTTACAAAGAAACCTGATGGAGAAATGCAATCGGGTGTCTTTGTCTGCATATGCAATATACAGAAGCACAGAGTTTACTGAGTGTGCTTAGTGGCATCAAACAGCACGCCTTTCTTGATCAACACCACCAATACACGTCTCCTGTGCATATGAGGCCTGTGAACACGATCAGTTCTCAGCAAATGACCAAAGGCTGGCTTAGCATTAAAGATACAAACTGGTGGCCACTGAAGAGTTTTACCCCAAGATATTCCTTCTTTAAGCCGGCTGGTGGTGCAGTGGCATCAGCGCTGGGCTTCTGGGCGAGAGGTCCTGAGTTCGAATCCGGCCGGCTCCCTTGCACGCTCTCCATCCGTGCCTGGGTTGGGTGTCAAGCTAACAACTCGACCTCATAAAAAAAAACCTGGAGAGGGATGGGCTCTGCCAGATTTAAGATGCCCAAGACACACCGTACGATGAACATACCAAAAAGCTTGTCATGACGGTGCCCCGACGACTCCGCCAGGAGTTAAAGGCACACACACATATTCCTTCTGTAATGTTTCATTGTTCTTGGCTGCCCCCAACATTCTCCCCTCTCCTGCCAGCCAGTCCTTAGTTAACCTGACCATCTCCTCATCCTCTTTTTAAGCTTTCCTTCAGACCCTATCCTGGATAATCTTCCCTGACTACAATGTCCCAATACTCCCACTTCTGACTTTTCCATGCCCCCCCCCTTTCTAGTTATCTCTCAGCACTGAAATTATTTTCCCATTCCCTCACTCTGGCCATTTATCATTACGTCCCCTAATCTTGAACCATCAGCTCTTAGAATGCACCCTGCCTTCAGTCTCCCCTATTACACCCCACCCAGGCCTTGCCACTACCAACCTCCTGATACTTCCACCAAACTTCTCTCTCCCCCACCCTCATCCACAATCTGTTGCCCACCAGCAGACATGGGTTGGCACAATGAGCAGCTAGAAGAGTCCGGTTCAATCCCAACTTTTGGTGCTGTCTGTGTGGAGTTTGAGTGCTCTTCCTGTGGCTGTATAGGTTTCCTTCCACATCCCAAAGACAAATGGCTTGGGAGGTTCATCGGCTGCTGTATATTTTCCCAAGCGTAGCTGAGGGGTGGAAGCTGGGGAATTTCATGGGAGAGAATGAAGTAGGATTAGAGTAAACAAGTGGTTGATGATCAGTGTAAACAAAGGGTTGATGATCAGTGTAAAGGAGTGGTTGATGATCAGTGTAAACGAGTGGTTGATGATCAGTGTAAACAAAGGATTGATGATCAGTGTAAACGAGTGGTTGATGATCAGTGTAAACAAAGGGTTGATGATCAGTGTAAATGAGTGGTTGATGATCGGTGTAAACGAGTGGTTGATGATCAGTGTAAACAAAGGATTGATGATCAGTGTAAACGAGTGGTTGATGATCAGTGTAAACAAAGGGTTGATGATCAGTGTAAACAAAGGGTTGATGATCAGTGTAAATGAGTGGTTGATGATCGGTGTAAACGAGTGGTTGATGATCAGTGTAAACAAAGGATTGATGATCAGTGTAAACGAGTGGTTGATGATCAGTGTAAACAAAGGGTTGATGATCAGTGTAAATGAGTGGTTGATGATCAGTGTAAACAAAGGGTTGATGATCAGTGTAAACGAGTGGTTGATGATCTGTGTAAAGGAGTGGTTGATGATCAGTGTAAACGAGTGGTTGATGATGTGTGCAAAGGAGTGGTTGATGATCAGTGTAAGCGAGTGGTGTGAATGCTGTGAAAGGTGTGAATTAGTGTTGGGAATAGTGTGAATGATGGTCAGTGTAAAGGAGTGGTTAATGTTTGGCCTGGAGTCAATGGGGTTGAAAGGTCTGTTTCTGTACGGAATGACTTTTCAGTGCTGGAATGTCACTGAGGGTCTTTTCACTATGCAGGAGGTCCCAGCCATGTTTTCACCTGTTGAAGAATACTAGACCCAGATATATTAATTATTTTCTTATAATTAAAGCTTTCAATCTTACATTTGTAAAGGAAGGGGTGTTGTGGTCCACTCATCCATGGCAAGAGTGATACCCAATCCCATTTGCCTGATTTCTTTTACATGTTCCTATCCTATCTAAACGGTCTGATGTTGTGATGGGCCTTGAATAAACAAGTGTATAGTGTATACTGCTTTGTGTGGATGAGAGCACAGAGATCAAGCCTTGCTTGATCACCACAGCACAGGCAGTCAATGTCAGCTTGTTGGAGAGTCCAAATCACTCTTCCTGCTGTCACCTTCACGCTGACTTTCTGAATCCGACAGATGATTGGGAAGCTCTCAGTAACCGACGTTGGCTTTAATCAGATCCAGAAATTTGAAAAATGATGGAAGAACGGCCAGCAAAAAAACTCCAGAATTGAACTGGCAGCAAGAAATGCGTATTGGATTCTGTTATTTTGTTTCCAATTAGAGCGAGGGGGGGAGTGGAGAACAGAGGGAAGAGGAGAAGAGTTCTGGAGAACATTGACTGGTTATTTCAACAGCAAACAGAATGAAATGGGAAGCTGTGCGATGTAAAGATTGTACCTCAGGTGGCTGGGTTTGTTGTGTTCGAAAGTTCAGGGAGTTGCTAGACAAGCTTCCTCATTTACATCAGCTTAGTTCAAGTTTTTCATGGACTTCAACTTTATAGACAATTAAGTGTTGTTGATGGAAAAGCAAGAGTTTTTGATTAATAAATGAGTTGCCCCCAAGCAGTTTTAACAATGTAGGAGACCAACCAATTCTAGTTAACATCCCTGAAACCAAGAATAAAATTATTCTAAACACTGGTGCTCCACACGGTTGTGCTACTCTGTTCCCTATATACAGTACTCATGACTGCATGACCAGACACTGCTCTAACTCCATCCACACCATTTCAGATGATACCCATTGTAGTAAGCCACATCTCAAATACTGATGAGTCAGGGTACAGGAAGGAGATAGAGGTTTATGAACATGGTGTCATGACAGCAATCTTTCCCTCAGTTTCAACAAAACATAAGATCTGATCACTGAGTTCAGAAAGGGAGATGATGCCCAGGCTCTTATCAACTCTAACCTATCATTATTGATGCACCATATTATTATCGATGTATCCAGTCTGTCTGGATACATAACAACTTGGCATGACAACTTTCTGCATGTGACCTCAGAAAGTACAGAGTTGTGTATGCAGCTCTGCAATTACAGGAGGCAGCCTCCCCTCCATGATCTCCATATATAACTCCCGCTGCTTCAGTAAAGCATCCAGCATAACCAAAGAACCCGCCCACACTGGTTATTCCCTCTTGTCCCCTCTCCCATCGGGCAGACAATACAAAAGCTTGAAGGCACATACCACCAAGCTCAAGGGCAACTTCTATCCCAATATTACCAGACTTTTGAATGGACCTCTTGTACATTAAGATAGACTCTTGGCCTCAGAATCTACCTTGTTCTTGCACTTTATCATTTACCTGCACTGCACTCTTTCAATAGATTTTACACTTTATTCTGCATTGCTATTGTTTTTACCTTATTCTAGCTCAATGCACTGTGTAATGATTTGATCTGTTTAAACAGTATGCAAGAGGAGCTTTTCACTGTATCTTGGTACATATGACAATAGTGCACCAAAACTAATACCAAAAGTTTAAAAGGATTAGGAGTTAAACCACCAGACAATAATCCATGAAGAAATTGTGATATTTGTCATTTACAACACAGACTGAATTTATCAAAAGCTTTTTTTACAATACACTTCATCTATTTCCATACAAAACTGGTGTACTTATATTGGTATCTGACAGATTACCTGACAAAGATTATACATATCACACAGATACATATCACATCCTCTATTTAACTACATAGAACATAGAACATAGAATAGTACAGCACAGTACAGGCCCTTCGGCCCACAATGTTGTGCCGACTCTCAGACCCTGCCTCCCATATAACCCCTCACCTTAAATTCCTCCATATACCTGTCTAGTAGTCTCTTAAACTTCAATAGTGTATCTGCCTGCACCACTGACTCAGGCAGTGCATTCCACACACGAACCATTCTCTGAGTAAAAAACCTTCCTCTAATATCCCCCTTGAACTTCCCACCCCTTACCTTAAAGCCACGTCCTCTTGTATTGAGCAGTGGTGCCCTGGGGAAGAGGTGCCGGCTATCCACTCTATCTATTCCTCTTATTATCTTGTACACCTCTATCATTTCTCCTCTCATCCTCCTTCTCTCCAAAGAGTAAAGCCCTAGCTCCCTTAATCTCTGATCATAATGCATACTTTCTAAACCAGGCAGCATCCTGGTAAATCTCCTCTGTGCCCTTTCCAATGCTTTCACATCCTTCCTATTGTGAGGTGACCAGAAATGGACACAGTACTCCAAGTGTGGCCTAACCAAAGTTTTATAGAGCTGCATCATTACATCACGACTCTTAAACTCTATCCCTCGACTTCTGAAAGCTAACACCCCATAAGCTTTCTTAACTACCCTATCCACCTGTGAGGCAACTTTCAGGGATCTGTGGACATGTACCCCGAGATCCCTCTGCTCCTCCACACTACCAAGTATCCTGCCATTTACTTTGTACTCTGCCTTGGAGTTTGTCCTTCCAAAGTGTACCACCTCACACTTCTCCGGGTTGAACTCCATCTGCCACTTCTCAGCCCACTTCTGCATCCTATCAATGTCTCTCTGCAATCTTTGACAATCCTCTAGACTATCTACAACACCACCTACCTTTGTGTCATCTGCAAACTTGCCAACCCACCCTTCTACCCCCACATCCAGGTCGTTAATAAAAATCATGAAAAGTAGAGGTTCCAGAACAGATCCTTGTGGGACACCACTAGTCACAATCCTCCAATATGAATGTACTCCCTCCACCACCACCCTCTGCCTTCTGCAGGCAAGCCAACTCTGAATCCACCTGGCCAAACTTGCCTGGATCCCATGCCTTCTAACTTTCTGAATAAGCCTACCGTGTGGAACCTTGTCAAATGCCTTACTAAAATCTATATAGACCACATCCACTGCACTACCCTCATCTATATGCCTGGTCACCTCATCAAAGAACTCTATCAGGCTTGTTAGACACGATCTGCCCTTCACAAAGCCATAACTACGGCCTCTATCAAAGCACTTGGTTATAACTCAGAACCACTACGAAGTTAGCAAACAATAAGCAAATATCATTAGAGGACTTTGTTGCAGTTACAGGAGTCAGTGAGGCTGCACCTGGAAGGCTGCATATAGTTTTGAAAGGGCTTACTTCTTATAATGGGAACACAATGAAGATTCACCAGACTGGTTGCCACGTTAGAGATTGAATAAACTGGAGCTGGGTTCTGAAGAGTTTATAATAATGAGAAAATATCTCATCAAAAACATACAAAATTCTCAAAGATTTGGCAGAAGTAAATATAGGGAGAATGTACTCCCACACTGAGGACTCCACAGTGGGGACAATAAAGAGTAGACTATTTGGGACAGAGATGAGAGAGTGGCAGTCCTTTGGGATTCTGCATCAGAGGGCAGTAGGAGCTCTCTCACAGTGTACCTTCAAAATAAAAATGCAATGTTCCATGTTTCAAGTTCTAGGTTAATTGCAAGGTTAATTATTCAATGATGAATGGTTGAAGAAAACAAAAGGAAGCTGTTTTGTCATTAGGAACTAAATATTAAAAGATTAAATTCTAGAACAGAGTTTTGGAGAAAGTGCAGCATTTTACAGTGGATCGGAGAGCTGGTCAGCAGCAGCTCTCTCAGAGCATTGGGTACACATTCTTATTGGAAAACAGATGTGCTGTTTGTGGTATTCATATCAAACCAAATGTCAGCTCTGTGCAAAGCAGCTGCTTTGGGATACTTGGATCATAGCAGGAAATCAAAATCTAAAACGGACAATGTTTACAATGGCTAAATGTCTCAGTGACCATCTGCTTTTCGTCCATCTCCACAAGAAAGGGCTTTAGATTTTCAATCATCTTTTTTTTCACCAATTAACAAGCATTTAAACGTACAGGTAATAGAAAAACTACAACTGATGTAAATTGCACAATATAAATTTGAACATGTTCACAATATTCTGAAAAGAGAACTTTTTTGAATTGCAGCAGAAGGCTTATTGACTCAAAAGCCATGTTCAAGGCATTTAAAGCTCTACAGTACCTGGGATGAAACATTTTGAACTTCAAATTAAATCTCCGACAATAAGAAAGAGAAAAAGAAATCTTTCAAATGTTTTCATCCCAGAATGATTAAGTTATTTTATTTTGCTTTTACATTGCAAGAAACAGTTGTGGTGGATGGGAAACTTGGTTTAGTCTGGTCACTCGTCTACAGATTCATCTCTATTAGGTCTCTCTGACTGTTACATTCTTTATGCAGGATGCTCTACCCCAAATAATTCCAAAGTTACCCAATTTTCCACTGTATTATCCTCACTTTAAACTCGACTTTCATTGCTGCCCGTTTGAATTGAATTCAAAATTCCCATTTTATTTATTCGTTCTCCAGTAGGTGCGCCCATTCTATTACGCATCTGTACTCTCTTCAGTGCTTTCCATTCTACCATCTGCCAGACAATCATTGCCCATTGGAGTTCTTTTCTAGAACTCTCTATATGAGCTTCCTTTCTATCTCCACATCTAGAAAGGTCCTGATCATCTGCCACATTTTACCATATCCTGGTATGTCTGCAACTGTGTGCACCAATATTCTCCTTTCTAAAGCTGTTACTTACAACGGAAACTGGAAACATTTTTCTTCATCTGCATAAAATGTCACAACTTCTTTAGCACTGCAGTTAATATTTTTTAAAAATCAACACAATCCATTTGCACTTCAGAAGTTTTGGATTCCTGCCCCAAGAAGTATTTCCAAGCATTCAACTTTTGCAAAAAATCTGTCTCCTAGTTTCAGTGTTACCTTTAGAATTCTTACTGCATTGAGTCATGTGACACTCTTGAGTCCTGAGTCCTCAGCAACATTTTGTAGATTTTAAAGCCCTCAGTCATAGAACACTATAGCACAGAAACAAACCCTTTGGCCCATCTAGTCCATGCTGAACTATTAATCTGCCAACTCCTATCAACCCACACATAAAGTCATAGAACACCTCAGCACAGAAATGGGCCCTTCAGCCCATCTAGTGTGTCCTGTACCTTTAATCTGCCTAGTCACATTGACCTCTGCCTGGACCATAGCCCTCGATACCCCATTCATGTACCAATCCAGATTTCTCTTAAATGTGCCACATCCACCACTTGTGACGGCAGCTCATTCCACACTCTCATGACCCTCTGAGTGAAGAGGTTTCCCCTCATGTTCCCCTTAAACATTTCACCTTTCACCCTTAACCCATGACCTCCAGTTGTAGTCCCACCCAAACTCAGTGGAAAAAGCCTACTTGCATCTACCCTATCTATACCCTTAATAAATTTGTACAGCTCTATCAAATATCTAACCAATCTTCTACCCTCCAGGGAATGAAGCCTTAACCTATTCAACCTCTCCCTATAACTCAGGTCCTCAAGTCCCGGTAACATGCTTGTATATTTTCTTACCACTCTTTCAATCTTCTTTACATCTTCCCTGTAGGTAGGTGACCAAAACTGCACACAATACTCTAAATTATACCTCACCAATATGTTATAAAATTTCAACATAACATCCCAGCTGCTATACTCAATACATTGATTTATGAAGGCCAATATGCCAAAAGATTTCTTGATGACCCTATCTATGTATTAAATTACACCTGCCATTTCTCAGCCCATTTTTCCAGCTGATCCAGATCCCACTGCAAGCTCTGATAGTCTTCCTTGCTGTCGACTACAGCCCCAATCTTGGGAGGGGGAGAGGGAACATCGACTCAGACCATGAGAGGCCTGTGTCGGGCATTTTCATGCCTTACAAGGCACAGATTGGACATCTGTATGGGGCGCCACTCCTCGCACAGACTAGAGCAATGTGTGATTAAGTGCCTTGCTCAAGGACACAAACATGCTGTCACAGCTGAGGCTCGAAGTAGCAACCTTCAGATCATTAGATGAACGCCTTAATCACTTGGTGTCATCTGCAAATTTGCGATCCAATTGACCACGTTATTATCCAGATCATTGATACAAGTAGACCAGCCTTCCATGCAGGACCGTGTCAAGTGCCTTGCTAAAATCCATGTAGGTGATAGCATTCAGTGCCTTGCCTACATCCACATTCCTGGTAACTTAGAAACATAGAAAGCCTCCAGCACAATACTTACTCCTGATATCTCCCCTGTACCAACTTCCTTGAAAAAAATCTATAAGATTGGTTAGACATGACTTATCACACACAAAGCCTTGTTGACTATCCCTAATCAGTCCCTGCCTATCCAAATACTTGCTGTATATATCCAGTCCCTTAGAATATCTTCCAATAACTAACTAGCTACTGTTGTCAGGTTCACCGACCTATAATTTCCTGTTTACTCTTAAAGCCTTTCTAAAACAATGGAACAACAAGCTACCCTTCAATCCTCCTGCACCTCACACATTGCTAAGGACATTTTAAATATCTTTGCCAGGGCTCCTGCAGTTTCTGAACTACCTTCCCACAAAGTCCAAGGGAACATCTAGTCAGGCTCTAGAGATATATCCAACATAATTCATCTCAAGGTGGCAAACACCTCCACCTCTGTAATCTGTAAACGGTCCATTACCTCACTGCACTTTGCTTCACGTATGGACTCTGTGCCCATCTCCCAAGTAAATACAGATGCAAAACATCATTTAACATCTACCCCACCTCTTTCAGCCCCATGCAGAGATGACCACTGATCTTCAAGAGGACCAATTTTGTTGCTTCCTATCATTTTGCTTCTACATATCTCTAGAAACCCTTAAGATTCTCCTTCACTTTGTCTGCTAGGGCAATCTCATGCCCCTTTTATCCCTCCTGATAACTTTTTTTACATGTTCTCTTGCACTTCTTATACTCCTTAAGCACCTCATTTTTTCCTGCCTAACTATACCAGCTCTGTACCTCTTTCTTATTCTTAACCAGGGCCTCAATATCTCTCGAAAGCCAGTTTCCCTAAACCTGCTATCCTCGCCTTTTATTCTGATAGAAACATACAAATTCTGCATGCTCCCTGCTGAAGGCCTCCCATTTACCAAGTACACCTTTGCTAGTGTAACTTTCAGTCTGGCTAGCGGCTTAATCTAGGGGAAGACAGCCCTCAGCCCGAGCAAACTTAAGAAATCTCGTTTGATTGGATGCTGCGCGATGTGTCCTCTGTTACAAATCAGTACCCCGAAATAACAAACAGTACACAATATGCGATTAAACGATTGAGCTTTATAATTCTTAATTTGACTATATGGTTAGTAAAGAAACGAAAAAATGAAAAGGGCCCATTCTCATGAAATCGTCTAATGCACAACATTGGAGCTCACGGTTCAGTCCACTGGTTTCCCGTTGACTTCCTCCATCCATGGCCAACCCTCGGACCCTCACTCCAAGTCCACTCTGTCTGACGATCTACCAACTCTCTCCATTCGCGTCTTCTCTCCTCATCTCCCCCTGGCAAAAGACCGCGAAATCCCTGCTCCCAGACCCACAACATCCCTCTCATTGGATAGCCCCACATTCCAAAGCCCTGTTATCTCTAGTCATAACCCAAACATGGCTGCTACAGAGAAATCATTACATCAGCAGTGAAACCTTACAGTGTGTTACACTAGAAAACAACCTGTCCCAGTTTGCACCTGCCGAATCTTTTCTGATGACTTCAGAATGGCCTTTCTCTAATGTAGAAACTTAAGCCAAGGGCCAGACCTATCATTAAACATAGTTATTTTGAAAGTAATGGAATTATGGTCACTAGATGCAGTGTTTTCCTACATAAACCTGTCACGTTCCTTAATAGGAGATCTGTTATTACACTCTCTCTAGTTGAGACCTCAAAGTTCAAAATTCAAAGCTTAAAGCATATTTTATTATCAAGGTATGTATACTGTATACAGCCTTTAGCTTTGTCTCCTTAGATGCACTACAAAACAAAGAAACCAATAGATCCAATAAAAAGAAGACTGTCAAACACCCAATGTGCAGAAAAGATTTGTGCAAACAATAAAAGGAAGCAACTAACATTTAGAACTGAAGTTCATGAAAGTAAGTCCACAGCCCTGAAGCCAGTCACCACTGCAGCTGGTCCAGGAGCCCGTTAGTTGCAGGCCACAGCCTCAGTTCAGCACAGAGATGAGTAAACCTTGCCAAGCAGTGAGGTGAACACCAGTCCATCCCTCGTCTCCAGCCCCGACGCCCCGACACCCTGCCCTTTTCAATCTGGCTCAGCACTTAGATTGGTTAAACCTTGGGTCATTCCTCGATCTCAGACCTGGCCTGGGCCTTGCTGCTTCAATACACTTTTGGGCTGGACCCCTCCACCTCGATTTGGCCTGTAACTGACCTTTCCAATCTGGCCCAGCTCTTAAATTGACCAAATAGTGGGACATTTTTTACTCTCAGGCCCGGGGTCCACTACCTCAGCTCTGCCTCGCCTCAGTTCTGCCACACTGAATCACCTCCAAGTCCACTCTAGTGATGCTGAAACATTGGCTCATTCCCCACTCTCGGGCCTGGCCCCTGCCAGCTCAATTTGCCCTATACCCACCAGACCTCAACCATTCTGCACCTCCAAGACTTCAGTTTAAACCGCAAAATTGCCGGGTTGTACAGGCAGTTCAAAAGCTCAACTGTGAAAGGAAAGTTAGGGCGATCAATTGCAGTAATCATTTCTGAGCAAAAGTGTGATTTATACAGTAATTTATTGTTTTGTTTGTTGCCGGCAAGTTATCGCCGAATCTCACCAGCGTCATCTTAAACTGGACCTCTATGATCAAGGAAACCTCCCTGAACACATTTGTCAAACTCTATCCCATCCAGCCCTTGAACAGTATGGGAGTCCCAGTCAATACGTGGAAGGTTAAAATCACCTATTATAACAAACTTGTGTTTCTTGCAACAGTCTGCGATCTCTCTACATATTTGCTCCTCTGCTCCTCTAAATCTCATAGACGATTGGGTAGTCTATAATATAATCCCATTAACATGGTCATCTCTTTCTTATTCTCAATTCCACCCTTATAGATGAGCTCTCCAGTTTGAGCACTACAATGGTGTTTTCCCTGGCCAATAATGCCAGCCCTTTCCTCTTAGTCTCTTCTGCTCTGTCACATCTAAAACAACACATGCCTGGAACATTGATAGTACTGCCCGTCCTGCAACCAAGTCTCATGATTTCGTCACCCTTCCTACCCATGTCATTGATACTGATGTGGACCATGACCTTTGCCTGCTCACCCTCCCATTTAAGAATTCTTTGGTCTCGATCCAAGACGTCCCTGTCCCTGGCACCTAGGAGGCAACATACCGTCTGGGAATCTCATTCTCATCTACAGAGCCTCCTATCTGTTCCCCTAATCATTAAATACCCTATCACTGGAGCTCAGCTCTTCTCCTCCATTCCCTTCAGAGCCACAGAGCCAGACTCTCTGCCAGGGAATTAACTGGTGTGGCTTTTCTCTACTAGGTCAACACTCCTCTAACAATATCCAACGAGGGGAACAGTCACAGGGGTAAGCTTCACTGTTTGCCTAACTCCTCTCCCCTCCTGATGGTCACCCAGTTACCTGGGTCCTGCTTCTTGGATGCAACTACCTCCCTGTATCACCTTTCAGTCAAACCCTCGGCTTTCTGAATGATCCAGAGCTCCAATCCCTTAACATGGTCTGTAAGAAGCTGAAGCTGGATGCACCCTTGCAGGAATAGTTGTCAGGGACACTGGAGGTCTCCCTGCCTTCCCACATCCTACAAGAGGAGAATTCCACTACCCTGCCTGGCATTTCCACTGCTCTACCTATTCCATAAGAAAGAAAGAAAGAAAAAAAGGAAGGAAGGAAAGAAGATTAAATGAAAATGCCTAAGCCACTGCATCTCCTAAGCCTCTCTAAGTCAAAGCCTTAACTCTCCACTCTAACTCTGGCCCACTCAGCTTAAATCTAACTTATTTTTATTGGCCCTTGCCAAATGCCTAATTATGCACAATCAAATGTCTCTAATAATCTGTGGCACACAGAATTCCTGACATGCCCCCACTCGCTTCTTTTGAAATCTCTCTCCCACTGCGCACAATCCAATGTCTTTCTCTTTCAATCTGAGCTTTATAGCATAACTTGGTGTCACTTTCATCTGTGTTGGTCTGAACTGTGAAACTGAGGACCACAAAATCCCTTGACATACCCAGACACAAATATCACGGCACTATGTTGCTGTGACATCTGACAAACAGAACAACAATCCTGTTTTGTGACAAAGTTTACTTAAGTAAACAGGTGTAGTATAGAAACGGCATTGGATAATTCCTCAGTGCTCAGTCCATCTGCACTAAATCAGTCAACATTATCAAAACAGGGAACAAAATGCCTCCATCTTGTTTGTTAATTCCTTGTTATGAAATTAACAGATGGCACCAGTGTGCAACAATCCCACGGTCAACATCTTCTGGATAGACCATGAAACTATTTATTTCACTGCTTTTATGCCTTGTACATCTGGTTTTCATTTTGAATGTGATTCTAGAAGGGTTGAGCCTGCGTTTTGCAGTTTGGAGATTGTTTGGGTGATCCAGTGTTTTGTTGTCTCCAAGAGGATTCCAGGAGGCAGTGAGGAGGCTGTGGGACGGGGTGAGACCTTCAAAGTGAGGAGGCTGCGGGACGGGGTGAGAGCTGATGTTCCACTCCATTTCACCAATAGGGCTTCCATCGTTTGCCGATTAAAGTGTCAAGGGAGATCAAAACATTGAGGCGAATGCAGAGGGTGAGCGCTGGCTGCTTACCTCTGAACACTGGTGGGATCGCTCTGCTGCTGGAGAGGGGAGCCTATGTGGCCTGTGTGACCTGCTGTGCCTAGACAATGTCACTGAGGTACTTTGCTTTATGGGTATGGATATGGATTTGGACTATGGACTTTTTTCAGTCTTGTAGTTTTTATATTCCCTGTTTTTGCCCATTCTTTCTTGTTTTTTTGTGCATGGGAGGGGATTTGGGGGTCAATGTTCTAGTGGCATTTTGTGCGGGCAAAGGAATCGGGGGGTCGATGTTCTTGTTGCATTTTTTGTTAGTTTCTTTGTGCAGGGAGAGGGGGATTTGGAGGCCGATGTTCCTTTTGCATTTCATGCGGGGGCGGGGAAGGAGGGGTTACCAGGTCGATGTCCTTGCTGTGTTTGTGTTCATTTTTGTGCAGTGAGAGAGGTGCTTGGGGGCTGATATTCTTGATGTGTTCCATGCATGGGGGAGAGTTTGGGGGTTGATGAGTGTGCTGCATTCATTTTTTCCCCTTGCTTTCATGGCTGTCTGGAGAAGAAGAATCTCAGAGTTGTGTACTTTGATAAGGAATGAAACTTTGAACTTTTTTGAACCTTTGTTAATGATCATTAAGGGTAAGAAAAGGAAGTAAAATTCAGCAACAGGTTGTTCACTTCTTCAGTGAGATCGCTGACCTTGTCTACCTTCACACCCAGCCTTCACGTCCCTTGTATTTCCATACCTCTTGATCTACCAACTACCTAGAAGTGCATCGGTCTCAATGACTGGGAAAGCAGCGTCTCAGTAAAAGAGCAGCCACAGCCCCCAGTATTATTGTGTGGTGATTGTCCGTTGCATCCCACGATGATAGGGGTCCTGTGCGGGAGAGTTTTTAACATACGTTACACTGGGGCAGTTCCGCTCTCTCGTCCTCAGGTCCCGCTCCACTGGTACAAACAAGAATCACAAACTGGGGCCTTCCTTGGTTGCTGTGGCTGACCATGACATATTCTGTGCCTTGTCATGCCCTCTGCTCTCCACGAGCATTGTAGAACCTCTTTCCTGCCTGTTAGATCTCACTGTAGGTGGCAGCCGCCCCGTCTGCCAGAGCTGACTTTACATGTTAGGATTATCCTTGATGAACAACCAAACACAGCCTCTGGGATTATAATAATATCGAACAATAATATTGAAATGTGAGATAAATGACTGAGCATTCAAATCACACAAACACGACCCGAAACGTCGACTATACCTCTTCCTAGAGATGCTGCCTGGCCTGCTGCGTTCACCAGCAACTTTGGTGTATGTTGTGAGCATTCAAATCACCTGGAATTATAATGACTAATCGTCCACAGAATGAAAAATTATCATCACTGACAAAAATCCTCCAGGATTATACTCAATACAAGCTTATAATGCCCAAGTTTATAATGATATACAATTCACTGCTTCTGATATATGCTATATTGAGAGAATGACCCTTCACACACCAGGGGATAAGCCAATGATGAGACATCCACATCCTCCCAGATTTCCAAATGCTATAGGAGACCATTCAAACATTTAACTCAATGCTGGCTCACATTCCCCTATGACTTTCTTGGAAACTATTCTCTCCACATTCACATCAATTCCTCCCAGATTTAACCCTTTGCCCACATACTAGGGGCAATTTAGAGCAGCAATTAATCTATCAGCCAACTTTTCTTTTGGATGTGGTAGGAGCACTGGTGGAAGACAACCTACATGGTCAGAGGGAGAACCGGCAAATTCCAAGTAGCACCTGAGGGGAGGTTAAACCTGGGTCACTGGAACTCTAACAATCACACCACGGTGCCGTCCGATCCTGGTGAATCCACAGTAGTGAAGGAACATCCCTGGATGATAAGTGTCCAAGCATTCATTCTCTGAGCATTCAGTCAATAAATGTGCTGCAACTATTTCTCGGATTATATTCCATGACTAAGCATTGACATTCACTGGAAAATTCAGTCCTTGGCTAAGCTTCAATAATGTCTGGGAATTTACTACATACCGGGTATCTATGACCTCTTTGGCTATATTCAGTGGCTGAATATTCAGATTTATTTATTTTTTTTTATTGAGATACAGCATGGAATCAACCCTTCCGGCTCTTTGAGCCACACCACCCAGCATTTCCCCAATTTAACCCTAGCCTAATCACGGGACAAGTTATAATGACCAATTAATCTACCAACCGGTATGTCTATGGACTGTGGGAGAAAACCGGATCACCCAGGGGAAACCCAAGCAGTCACGGGGAGAATGTACAAACTCTTTACAGGTTGTGGCAGGAATTGAACCTGGGTCACTGGCACAATAAAGCGTTGTGCTAACCACTACGCTACCATACTAGGCTACTGTGCTTCTCTGTTGGGGAGTCTGGAGAATTATCCTCCAGGAAAGAGTATCTGGAACCACTGATGTTATAACGCTGTGCATGCAGACTTTAGGAATACATTCAATGTCTGATCATCACAGACTTTGGGATTACACTCAAGGGCTGAGTGCCCTCCATCTCAGAATTACCCACAGTGACTGATTATCTGGAACCTCTAGTTTTATAATGACTTGCCATCCACTGCTTTTCTATTTGCAACCCACGTCTGGGCATTCAGGGGCTCTTGGCTTCAGTCAACAACAGAGCATCCAATGGCTTGGGGAAAGTAGTCAATATTTGAGTATGCACCACTGCTGGATTATACAGATACGCTCTGGGATTTCTCTCAGTGATCATCATTGGCAGGTTGTTGGTATTGTGTACAAGAACTATTCTTCCATCATTTGTGAGATTATAATTGGTTGAATCTATACAAGATGTTGGTGAGGCTGAATTTAGAGTATTGCTTGAAGTTCTTGTCACCTACCTACAGGAAAGCTAATGATAAGCTTGAAGGAATACAGAGAAAATTGACAAGGATGTTGCCGGAAATTGATTAATTGTTCCGGTTTTTGGTCCCTTTATTACTCTATAATTGTGGCCCTTTGTTCTGGATTCCCCATGCTGTGGAAACAGACTTTCAACATCAAACTTGTCAAGTTCAAACTTCACTTAATGTGATCGCTCCTCATTCTTCAAAATTTCCAAGAATACGTAACCTTATAATACTTGATAAATAGTCTAATATCAAAGAATCAAAGACCATGACATGTCTGTGAATAATGTCTGCCTATTTTCATTATTCCAGAGCAATACCACTTCTGGAAACTGTATGACTAATGCAAATGCTGGCATGAATTTATTAATAGCGATGAGTTATAACTTCTTCTAAATCTGCTAAGAAAGACTTGTACCAATTGATAGCCAAAAATAATCACAACAGGACTTCCTCCGCAGAATAATTAAATGCAAGCTTTGTTCTCACCCTTTGCCTGCTGATCTAACTCTGAAGGCCCCAGGAGCAGCTGTGCTGACCCTTAGCTCCTGATATGACAGACAAAACTTCAAAATGCCATACTGTGCAGTTGGGAATATTCTCTGCATCTGTGGGAGTATGAATGGGATTAGTGAATGAGAATCATCCTGCTACTTGTCGTGTGAATCCACTAAAATCTCGCAAGAATTCAAAGATATTCTTTTTGGATAGAGCTGGCTCATTCACTTCGCTGGTGCTTTAACACAAGGGATACAACCCTGCAGGGTTACCTCAGACAGATGGAGAGCCATTTCAGAAAACTATGGGTTATTTTTTTGAATTATCCAATTTGAATCACATTCTGGGCTATTTGATAGTGGGCTCATGTGGACGTTAATCAGCTGCTGTTGAATCTGATTGTTATTTATCTCAGTTCATTCCTTCACAGTTTGTGAACCGTACAGTCAGAGGCCTGTTGATAAGTGCTGAGAAGGTGGTGATGAGCTGCCTATTTGACCATTGCAGTTCATGGAGTGAAAGATGACCCAATGCTCTTGAGCAGGGAGTCCACCAGCAACAGAGTACTACTGATACATTTACGGAAGAAGATATTGTGTGAAGAGAAAGGGAACGCGATGTCCTTCCTGATGACACAGGTTGTTCCTACTGGCCTTGCTGTCCGAGATAGTAGAGTGATGGGTTTAGACAACACAGCTGCAAATCTTGGTTGAGGGCTGCTTTGAATTGACGAGAAGATACAGCCATTGGACACTGGAAGTGAAGAGAGTGAGACGTGCAGAGCACCAGTCAGGAAGGTGGTTTTGTCCAGGACTGCACCGAGCTTCCTGACTGTTTTTGCAGTTACCATCATCAAGTGAACAATTTCTTCACAATCCTGATTAGTACCTTTGGGATGGAAGTGAGTCATCTGCCAGAATCCCATCAATTTCAATTCATTTCATTTTATTTTCTATAAAATGCCCAAACTTTTGTCTGTTCTTAGAGATCCCCCAGGGAATGAAAATTCCATATGTAAATTTTCCTGTAACACCACCAGGTTGTTGGGGGTTCAATGATTTTTGTTCAAATTATACTCTTTCTTGTATAGTTCTATTTACTTTATGTTTTTCTTGTGACTGTTGTGTCTCTAGTACTGTGTGCCTGTGATGCTACTACAGGTAAGTTTTTCATTGCACCTGTCTATATATGTTCTTGCATATATGACAAAGAAGTCAACTTTGGGAATGTATCATTGATTGATAAATCTATTTTGTAGTAGAAATGCATTTCTTCTTCTCTTTTCTTCCCCCTCTTCTTCTCTTCCCCTCTGAACACTACCTCACTTTTTTATTATTTCTGTTTTTGCACTATTTTTTAAATTTAACTGTTTAATATATATTTAATTACTTATTGTAATTCATTTTTTCTATATTTACCCTATATTGCTGCTGCTAAGATAAGAAATTTGCTGACATATGCTGGTGATATTAAAACTGATTCTGATTCTGATTTTACTCTGTTTTTACAATTACTGTTTAACAGCCATGCGTTCTTGTGCAAGTTTATCCTCTGTTCAAGTAATCCAGAATGGTTGAGTCAGGGCATTTCTGAGGGAGTGTCACACTGATGACATATTGACTCTTCAATGAGGTGTGAAACCAAAATCCTATCGACTTGTTGACAGGATTCGAAGGACACGGAACTCTTTGGTGTCCTGGTTATTATTTATCCAATAAAACCATCAAAACTAAAGCAGATCATCTGATCACTTGTCCTATTCTATGTCTGTTGGGTCTTACTGTACACAAATTAGCTGCTACATTTTCCTTCAAAACAAGAGTGATAATTCTTCAAGAATACCTTGACTCTGAAGGAAAACCTGAGCTGAAAAACATGATGATTATCATTCTTATATCAGCTTAAATGTTTATTGATAACTTACTAAGGAGCAATACAACCTACTGACTGATCTGAATGGTGTATCAGTGAGATAGTCTACCTCAGTAGATCCAGTGAAGGAGATTTTGTCGATGTCCATGTGGGAGGCTATTGCCGCGCCAGCTGTCTCGCCATATCCAGGTAAAATATTAACCACCCCTGGTGGAAACCCGGCCTGAGGAAAGAGGATTAGATGAAACAAGCTCAGTTAAATACAAACCGGGAAATGAAAAGTGAATGCTGGCTCTCACCACTGACATTGTCACAGAGAGTAAGATAAAAAGGTGAAAGTGACATACCTCTTTGATGAGGGCTCCCATGTAGAGGGCAGTCAGCGGCGTTTGTTCTGCTGGCTTGATGACCACCGTGTTTCCGCAGCACAGGGCTGGAACTATCTTCCACGCAAACATCAGGAGGGGGAAGTTCCACTGTAGGTGGACAGAGAACAGGGTGACAATTAAAAGCTGTGAAATATTCCCATTCTGCTGCAGAAGCCTAACTGTGGAATTGAAATTCCAGACACGACTTTAATAGCATTATTGATGGAACAATTTACACAAGATCCCTGCTGTTTCAGATTGCCATGACATCTCTCTGCCTCCTCACCCTTTTACTTTAAACAGTTTAATCCCTCCACTGGAGGAGAAAGGGTTGTTTATTTTTGATCCATCCATAATCTCTACCTTTAGTTAGAGAAAAAGAAACAATGAGGTGATAGTGTCACTCGGTGCCTAGCACCATGTCAAGAATTCTATGTGCAATGTTCACACTGGCCTCTGAAACGATCCTTCTGTTAAACTACTCTGAATTTCATTATACTTATTTAATTATTTATTTCATTTAAATGTTCATTATATTTTGCTTTATTTCTCAAAATTTCTATGAGAGGAAGATGGAAAAGAGATGGTGAACCTTGTTATAAGATCATAAGATATTGGAGCAGAATTAGGCCATTTGACCTACCTCCCCACCTCCCCACCTCAGCCCCATTCCCTGGCCTTCTCCCCGTAACCTTTGATGCTGTGGCCAATCAAGAACCTATCAATCTCCGCCTTAAATACAACCAACGACCCAGCCTTCACAGCTGTATGTGGCAACAAATTCCGCAAATTCACCACCCGCTGGGTAAAGAAATTTCTCTGCATCTCTGTTTTAAATAGACACCCCTCTATCCTGAGGCTGTGCCCTCTTGTCCTAGACTCCCCCACCATGGGAATCCTTTCCACATCTACTCTGTCCAGGCCTTTCAATGTTTGAAAGGTTTCAATGAGATCCCCCCTCATCCTTCTAAATTCCAGTGAGTACAAACCCAAAGCCATCAAACATTCCTCATATAACACTTTCATTCCCAGAATCGTCCTTTGTGTATCTCCTCTGGACCCTCTCCAATGCCAGCACATCTTTTCTTAGATAGGGAGCCCAAAGCTATTCACATTACTCAAGGTGAGGCCCCACCAGTGCCTTATACAGCCTCAGCATCACATCCCTGCTCTTGTATCCTAGTCCTCTTGAAATGAATGCTAGCATTGCATTTGCCTTCCACACCACTTTATTTATTTTATTTAGATTTTTTAAAGGCTGTTCTCATTGTGAATTCTGGGCACAATGTAATCGGGCTGCTATTAGCCATGTAATTATACGCAGAGGTTCTCTCAGAATTATGTTGACAGTTTTCTTAATTCAAGGTCAAGCAGTCAACTTACGTAAAACATGGGCAACACACATCAAAGTTGCTGGTGAACGCAGCAGGCCTGGCAGCATCTCTAGGAAGAGGTACAGTCGGAGTTTCAGGCCGAGACCCTTCGTCAGGCCTGAAACGTCGACTGCGCCTCTTCCTAGAGATGCTGCCTGGCCTGCTGCGTTCACCAGCAACTTTGATGTGTGTTGCTTGAATTTCCAGCATCTGCAGAATTCCTGTTGTTTACGTGAAACATGGACTGCTTTGTTTTCTACAGACTTCTTCTGGCCTACTGAGTGTTTCCAGCATCTTTTGTTTTTGTTTTTATTTCAGAGTTCTAGCATCAGCAGATATTTATTTCATTTAGCAATCCCCCTCTGGCTTTGACACTAAGGAGGCAATGGGCTCCTGTTGTTCAATTATCTGTTTCTCAAAAAAGCGACAGGAATGAAACAATCCAGTAATAATGTCCAAACAAGAGAAAATCTGCAGATGCTGGAAATCCAGAGCAACACACGCAGAATGCTGGCGGAACTCAGCAGGCCAGGTAGCATCTTTGGAAAAGAGTGAACAGTCAACGTTTCAGGCTGAGACCCTTCAGCAGGATTCTCTTTTGAGCAACCTTTTTTTTCCCAGTTCCCTTGACTTGCTGCTGGAATTTGTGGTGATCTTTTCCCAGTGATGTGGTTTCAAGAGCAGACTCTGATATGAAGAATGGCCTGACTCCTTCAATAAGGGAAAGGATTTTCCTGAGTAGATAGGTAGCAATCCATACAGTCCATTTGGCTGCATGCATTCATTCACTCCTGTTTAAACGATCATTTTGACTTTAAATGTAACTCTATAAATAGACGCCTTTAGAAGTTTCAAAAATAGACAATTTTAGACTTCAATTATATTTCCTACTCAAAAGGTCATTGACATTTAAAATAGCAATGCTTAAGTGATGACAGCAAAACAAGATCTAGGCATCTCACTCACTATCAAATAAGCAAGCTGAAAATCTGCCAATTCAAGTATTTTAGTTCTTGGTTTTAGATATTAGAAATTGCTAATGACTGATCACTTTAATTGAAAGAATCAGATAGGAGGTATCAGCTTTACTGCAAGTTAAAACTGAAGTCCTGACTTCATACAATAGAATATCTGTTAGTCTAATTAATAACCATTTGTTTTGATATACCTATTTCTCAAACATATCTACCATGGTATCTCAACAACATCTATTGTACTTCCAAGGCAACAAAGGATAATGGAATGTTTTAACATTCATTCATTATATGCTGTGCTATATGACATAGGCAATCATGGTCTTGACCATGATTGTTCTTGGCAAATTTTTATGCAGAAGAGGTTTGCCATTGCCTTCTTCTGGGCAGTTTCTTACAAGATGGGTGACTCCAGCCATTATCAATACTCTTCAGCGACTGGCTTCCCGACACCTATGGTTGCATAACCAGGACTTGTTGATATGTACCAGCTACTAATACAGCATCCAACACCTGCTCGCATGGCTTCACACGACCATGATCAGGGTGGGTGGGGAGGGGGTGCAAAGCAGGTGCTACACTTTGCCCAAGGGTGACCTGCAGGCTAGTGGAGGGAAGGATCGTCTAACCTCATCTTTGGTAGAGACATACCACCATCCTGCTTTAGATTGAATGTAAAGTCCTTATGAAACGTAACTCCAGAGTTGGGAGGTTGGGGGGAAGGGGTTGTTATCAGAGTTACAAGAACAGAAGGTGCATGTTTTACTCTTGCTGATAGAGACATACAGCCAAACATATACATTTGCAATTGGTGTTGTGTGTCCTACACAAAGGCCTTTATTTAAAGATCAGGAGCAGGAACTTGTATTTTCATGTCTACGATGATCAAACAATAGAAAACTTTTAAACCCACACTTCTGTTGTAGGCTGTGATATTGTTGAGAAGATAAACACCTCCTGCAGATGAATAATACTCACAGGGATGATCTGTCCACACACGCCTATTGGCTCATGTCTTGTAAATGTGAAATAATCTCCATCTGTAACAGAAGACTGTAATTACTCAACATTCTCATTTGAGTTAGCCACACTAAACCACAGTTATCACTTCCATGAAAATGAGGATTATGAAGGCCACTCTTGCTCTTTCTATCATTGACAAATAAATGGAAATTTAGTTAAGTAAATGCTCTGAAAATTCTTAAACAGTTGGCTAGAAATGGACATTTTAAATGAACTTTAAACATGCTTCAACATTTTCATTATTAAAGGGTAATTGGTTTATACAGCCAGGTACTATTTATACAGGTCCTCCCCAGTTTACGAACATGCAAGTTATGGACAGCTCATACATAGGATCTAATGTTTGGGAGACTGAAGGTATGGATAGGGATGAATTTGCTGGCTGCTTCAGGGTTCAGGCATCTTCTGCTGGGTGGGAACAGGGCATTTCCATTTACCTCCTCTCATCACCACCTCTCTCCCCAGGCCACAACAGTCAGGGTCTGGGTGGGAACAGGACATTTCCATTTACCTTCTCTAATTAGCACCTTGCTGCCCAGGTCACAACAGTCAGGGTCTGGGTGGAACAGACTGAGATGGAACCACTGAGCAGATTTCTTTTTTACAAAACATACAAAAGTTTATTCACTCTCAAAAGTACATATAATACACAGGAGTTCACAAAACGGTTAACAATTTCAAATTAAACTATTATCTACAAAGCACTCAATTCCCTTGGGGGGGTGGGGGCGCTGTGTCCATAGAGATCTTATACACCTTCTCCAAGGACACCTGGGCACGGATATAGCTGCAGAAGAGAGGCACGCAGTAAGTTCAGGCAGAGCTCTCAGCTGCCCACTGCTTGACAAGGTCCAGGAGCAAGCCTGACCGTTCACTCACTGTATCAGTGAGGCCGGCTGGCAGCTGATCTTCCCATGCCTGCTTACTGTCCCATTACAGCTCCTTTTGTTTGTTTCTGACTTGCGAACAGGTCTCAGAAATGGAACCTTGTTTCTAACCTAGGGACAGCTTGTATAATTTCTTTTCAATTCCTGATTTCCCTGTTCTGCCTCCCGTCTTTGCAGCTGTTCATAATTGGTACCTTATCCCTTTCACTTGGGACAGAAATGAGCTAAGCATTAAGATCCTAGTTCTAATCTTAGTATGGGGCTGTAACTCGTCCCCAGGAGTCACTAATTGTTCAATGAACAGTCTACCTATTATCACTGTAACAAGTTTTAACAAAATGTTTGCTCAGGTTCATATTTTTCTAACAGCGTTATTGGAATGCACTGTGTCCAGAAAAGGGTATTTCTAACTTGAGCATACCGATAAAGAAATGTGAAATAAGCAACAGATCATTTATTCTTTGCCTTGAACTCAAACAGCGAGTAATGTTTTGAACCCAGATGTGTGTTCCTTTATCAAGGTCAAGATCAGTTTAATATTATGCTATCAACTGAATGACATTTCCTTGAGGATTCTTGCTTCTCTCTAAATATCTAACGATGCAGGCACCATGTCACTGAGCACTGGGTAATCCCAAAATACGATCTGCTCTAAACAACACAAGACCTACAAGATACGGGACTGCCTGTCAGTTAAACTCAGCAAGAGAACAAAACAGAGGTTTTCAGAGGTTTGTGGGCAGGGGTTCTGAGGGAATCTGTGGAAGAACTTCATCTTCTGGAAAGTTGTTGAAATCTGGAGCATACTGCCTGACCGGGTGATGGAGCAAGGTACTCTCAGCAAATTCAAAATGTATCAGTACTGGCGCGTCAATTGGGCATGTTCAAAATACTATGTTCAGACTAAGGGCTGGTAAATGGGTTTTACTGCAGACAACAATTCTAGTCAGTTTGGGTTGTTTCTGTGCTGAATGGCACTATGACTTTGAAATAAAACACTTCATTTCTGGAACGTTTTGATTCTATAACTAGAGGGTAAACAAAATTGCTATTTCAATGTGCCTGACAAAATCTGATAGAGTTCTTTGAGGAAATAACAAGCAGGGTGGAAAAAGGAGAGGCCGTGCATGTCAGTTACATGGATTTTCAGAAGGCATTTGATAAGGTGCCACATATGAGGCTGCTGAACAAGATAAATTCCTATGGCATTACAGGAAAGATACTGGAATGGATAGAGGGATGGCTGACAGCCAGGAATTCAGGGAGAGGGAATAAAGGGAGCCTTTTCTGGTTACAAACAAGAGAAAATCTGCAGATGCCGGAAATCCAGGCAATACACACAAAATGCTGGAGGAACTCAGCAGGCCAGGCAGCATCTATGGAAAAGAGTAGAGTTGATGTTTCAGGCCGAGGCCCTTTGGCAGGACTCAGCCCAAAACATCAGTTATACTCTCTTCCATTGATGCTGCCTGGCCTGCTGAGTTCCTCCGGCATTTTGTGAGACTTTTCCGGTTGGCTGCCAGTGACTAGTGCTGTTCCTCAGGGGTCAGTATTGGGACCACTACTTTTCACATTGTTTGTCAATGATTTGGATTATGGAATTGATGGCTTTGTGGCAAAGTTTGCTGATGATACAAAGATAGGTGGAGGTGTAGGCAGTGCTGAGGAAGCAGTGTGATTGCAACAGGACTTAGACAAGTTGGAAGAACGGGTAAAAAAGTGGCAGATGTAATACAGTGTTGGAAGTGTATGATAATACATTTTGGTAAAAGGAACAATAGTGCAGACTATTATCTAAAAGGTGAGAAGATTCAAAAACCAGAGGTGCAGAGGGACTTAGGAGTCTTCATGCAAGACTCCCAGAAGTTTAATTTACAGGTTGAGTCTGTGGAAAAGAAGGCAAATGCAATGTTGGCATTTATTTCAATAGAATATAAAAACAAGGAGATAATGCTGAGGTTTTATAAGACACTAGTCAGGCCAGACTTGGAGTATTGACTACAGTTCTGGACCCCATATCTCAGAAAGGATGTATTGTCATTGGAGAGATTCCAGAGGAGGTTCACAAGGATGATTCTGGGAATGAAAGGGTTAACATATGAGGAGCGTTTGACAGCTTTGGGCCCGTGTTCACTGAAATTTAGAAGAATGTGTGGGGATCTCATTGAAACCTACCGAATGTTGAAAGGACTAGATAGGGTGGATGTGGAGAGGATGTTTCCTCTGGTGGGGGCATCCAAAACTAAAGGGCACAGCCTCAAAATTGAGGGGCAACCTTTTAGAACAGAAATAAGGAAGAATTTTTTTAGCTAGTGAGTAGTGAATCTGTGGAATACTCTGCCACAGGCTACAGTGAAGCCCAAGTCCATGGGTATATTTAAGGTGGAAGTTGATAGTTTTCTGATTGGTCAGGACATCAAAGGATATGGTGACAAGTCAGTTGTATGGGGTTGAGTGGGATCCAGAATCAGCCATGATGGAATGGCGGAGCAGATTCGATGGGTTGAATGGCCAATTCTGCTCCTATGTCTTATGGTCTAAATAGCCTTGAGATGAAGATGCTGAGAATAGCTAAATTGCTTTTCACAAAATACTGTTTTCCTAAATCCTCAGCTCCTGCTGAAGGTGTTGACTCTTTACTGACAGTATGGTCCTGCTGCACCCACTGAGCCTCTAGAAGATGACACCAGACGGTACAGATCCCCATCACCCAGTCGTTACGGATCCCCATCACACGGTCATTACGGATTCCCATCACCCAATCGTTATGGATCCCCACTACCCTGTCGTAATGGACCCCATCACCCAGTCATTATGAATCCCCATCACCCAGTCATTATGAATCCCCATCACCCAGTCGTTATGGATCCCCATCATCCAATCACTACAGATCCCCATCACCCGGTCACTGTGGATTCCCATCACCCAGTCGTTATGGATCCCCATTACCCAGTCACTATGGATCCCCATCACCCAGTCACTATGGATACCCATCACCCAGTCTTTACGGATTCCCATCACCCAGTCATTATGGATCCCCATTACCCGGTCATTACGGATCACCATCACCCATGATTATACATTCCCATCACCCGGTCGTTATAGGTCACCATCGCCCGATCATTATGGATCCCCATCGCCCAGTCATTACGGATCCCCATCACCCAGTCATTATGGATCCCCATCACCATTTCATTATAGATCCCCATCACCCAGTCATTATGGATCCCCATCACCCAGTCATTACAGAATGCTATCACCCAGTCATTATGGATCACCATCACCTGATCATTATGGATTCCCATCATCCAGTCACTATGGATCTCCATCGCCCAGTTATTATAGATCCCCATCACCCAGTCACTATGGATCCCCATCACCCAGTCACTATGGATCCCCATCACCTGGTTATTATGGATCACCATCACCTGATCATTATGGATCCCCATCAATCGGTCATGGTGGATCCCCATCACCCCGTCATTATGGATCCCCATCACCCAGTCACTATAGATCCCCATCACCCAGTCACTATGGATCCCCATCACCCAGTCACTATGGATCTCCGTCACCCAGTCACTATGGATCCCCATCATCCAGTCACTATGGATCTCTATCACCCAGTCACTATGGATCCTCATCACCCAGTCACTATGGATCCATATCACCCGATCGCTATGGATCCCCATCACCCAGTTGTTATGGATCCCCAGCACCCAAACATTATGGATCCCCAGCACCCGGTCATTATGGATCCCCAGCACCCGGTCATTATGGATCCCCATCATCCAGTCACTATAGATTCCCATCACCCAGTCACTATGGATCCCCATCATCCAGTCACTATGTATCCCCATCACCCAGGCACTATGGATCCTCATCACCCAGTCACTATGGATCTCCATCACCCGGTCATTATGGATCCCCATCACCCAGTCACTATGGATCCCCATCACCCAGTCATTATAGATCACCATCACCTGATCATTATGGATCCCCAGCACCTGTTGTTATGGATCCCCATCACCCAGTCCTTGTGGGTCCCCATCACCTAGTCACTGTGGATCCCCATCACCCAGTACTTATAGATCCCCATCACCCAGTCACTATGGATCTCCATCACCCAGTCACTGTGGATCCCCATCACCCAGTCACCATGGATCCTCACCGCCCAATCGTTACGGATCTCCCATCACCCAGTCATTATGGATCCCCATCACCCGATCATTATGGATCCCCAGCACCCATTGTTATGGATCCCCATCACCCGGTCATTACAGATCCCCATCACCCAGTCACTATGAATCCTCATCACCCAGTCACTATGGATCTCCATCACCCAGTCACTATGGATCCCCATCACCCAGTCACTATGGATCTCCATCACCCAGTCACTATGGATCCCCATCACCCAGTCACTATGGATCGCCATCACCCAGTCATTTTAGATCCCCATCACCCAGTCACTATGGATCCTCATCACCTGGTCATTATGGATCTCCATCACCCAGTCACTATGGATCTCCATTACCCAGTCACTAAGGATCCCCATCACCCAGTCACTATGGATCTCCATCACCCGGTCATTATAGATCCCCATCACCCGATCATTATGGATCCCCAGCACCCATTGTTATGGATCCCCATCACCCGGTCATTGTGGATCCCCATCACCTGGTCATTGTAGATTCCCATCACCTAATCATTACGGATCCCCATCACCCAGTCACTATGGATCCCCATCACTCAATTGTTATGGATCCTTATATCCCAGTTTTTATGGATTCCCATCACCCAGTCACTATGGATCCCCATCACCCAGTTGTTATGGATCACCACCACCCAGTAGTTATGGATCCCTATATCCCGATCTTTATGGATCCCCATCACCCAGTCACTATGGATCCCTATCACCCAGTCACTATGGATCCCCATCACCCAGTCGTTATGGATCCCCATCACCCAGGACGTGCCCTCTGGTCAGTGCTGTCATCAAGGAGGAGGTGTGGGAGCCTGAAGACACACACTCAGTATTTTAAGAAAAGCTTCTTCTCCACTGCCATCAGATTTCTGAATAGACAATGAAGCCATTATATTCTTTCTTTTTTTTTGCTCTCTCTTTGTACTGCTTATTTAATTTTATATATTTTATTGTAATTTAGAGGTTTTTAATTATAGAACATAAACATAGAATAGTACAGCACAGTACAGGCCCTTTGGCCCACAATGTTGTGCTGACCCTCAAACCCTGCCTCCCATATAACCCCCCACCTTAAATTCCTCCATATACTTGTCTAGTAGTCTCTTAAACTTCACTAGTGTATCTGCCTCCACCACTGACTCAGGCAGTGCATTCCACACACCAACCACTCTCTGAGTAAAAAACTTTCCTCTAATATCCCCCTTGAACTCCCACCCCTTACCTTAAAGCCATGTCCTCTTGTATTGAGCAGTGGTGCCCTGGGGAAAAGGTGCTGGCTATCCACTCTATCTATTCCTCTTATTATCTTGTACACTTCTATCATGTCTCCTCTCATCCTCCTTCTCTCCAAAAAGTAAAGCCCTAGCTCCCTTAATCTCTGGTCATAATGCATACTCTCTAAACCATGCAGCATCTTGGTAAATCTCCTCTGTACCCTTTCCAATGCTTCCACATCCTTCCTATAGTGAGGCAACTAGAACTGGACACAGTACTCCAAGTGTGGCCTAACCAGAGTTTTATAGAGCTGCATCATTACCTCGCGACTCTTAAACTCTATCCCTCGACTTATGAAAGCTAACACCCCATAAGCTTTCTTAACTACCCTATCCACCTGTGAGGCAACTTTCAGGGATCTGTGGACATGTACCGCCAGATCCCTCTGCTCCTTCACACTACCAAGTATCCTGCCATTTACTTTGTACTCTGCCTTGGAGTTTGTCTTCCAAAGTGTACCACTTCACACTTCTCCAGGTTGAACTCTGTCTGCCACTTCTCAGCCCACTTCTTCATCCTATCAATGTCTCTCTGCAATCTTCAACAATCCTCTACACTATCTACAACACCACCAACCTTTGTGTCATCTGCAAACTTGTCAACCCACCCTTCTACCCCCACATCCAGGTCGTTAATAAAAATCATGAAAAGTAGAGGTCCCAGAACAGATCTTTGTGGGAACCACTAGTCACAACTCTTCAGTCCAAATGTACTCCCACCACCATGACCCTCTGCCTTCTGCAGGCAAGCCAATTCTGAATCCACCTGGCCAAACTTCCCTGGATCCCATGCCTTCTGACTTTTTGAATAAGCCTACCATGTGGAACCCTGTCAAATGCCTTACTAAAATCCATATCGATCACATCCAATGCACTACCCTCATCTATATGCCTGGTTACTTCCTTTAAGAACTCCATCAGGCTTGTTAGACACGATCTACCCTTCATAAAGTCATGCTGACTGTATCTGATCAGACCATAATTCTCTAAATGCCCATAGATCCTATCTCTAAGAATCTTTTCCAACAGCTTTCCCACCACGAATGTAAGGCTCACTGGTCTATAATTACCCGGACTATCCCTACTATCTTTTTTGAACAAGGGGACAACATTTGCCTCCCTCCAATCCTCCAGTACCATTCCCGTAGACAACGAGGACATAAAGATCCTAGCCAGAGGCTCAGCAATCTCTTCCCTCACCTCGTGGAGCAGCCTGGGGAATATTCCATCAGGCCCTGGGGACTTATCCATCCTAATGTATTTTATCAAATCCAAATCCTCCTCTCCCTTAATATCAGCATGCTCCAGAACATCAACCTCACTCATATTGTTCTCACCATCATCAAGTTCCCTCTCATTGGTCAATACCGAAGAGAAGTATTCATTGAGGACCTCGGTCATTTCCAAAGCCTCCAGGCACATCTTCCCACCTTTATCTCTAATTGGTTCTACCTTCACTTCTGTCATCCTTTTGTTCTTCACATAATTGAAGATTGCCTTGGAGTTTTCCTTTACCCTACTCACCAAGGCCTTCTCATGTTCCCTTCTTGCTCTTCTCAGCCCCTTCTTAAGCTCCTTTCTGTATTATATGGTACTGCTGCCACAAAACAACATATTTCAAGGCATACAGTATGCAATGCTATTAAACCTGAGTTTCATTCTGATTCTATATCTCCAGTATTATACAGTAACTCAAACTTCAGCAACTCTCCATTGGCTGGAAGTGCTTTAGAACATCTTGTGCTCAAGAAGGATGCTATAATGCAGGAACTTTATTTCTTCTGCTTACTGGTCTGCACTTTCTTCAGGAATATAAGATTAGGGTAAAATTCGATAACTACAGTTCCTCTACCACAGGACGTCTGGGCACCTGACAGCAACTATAGCACCCCTATGCCATATTGCTGTGAAGCAACATATTCTTCATTGCAGTGTAATTCTGTGCCCAGGTCCGAGCTTGCTAGTGAGCTTCACAAATCCACTGTTTAAACTCCTGATACAATATGGATCCTTTCTGGTCTGTATAGTTCCTCCGTGGATAAGTTACTGGAGAGTAGGAAGCTTAAATTAAATCTTTGATGAATATATGTTTAAGATATGTTATGAAATATTCAATATAATTTAAATCTATTGTTGCATTTTGATGGTTTAAGTTTTAGTATTTTTTCCTGTCCGGAAAATTAAATTGACAGAGCTGGGTTCATTTATTAATTCAACAAAGATTTGTTTATCTTTCCAGTTGTTTATAAACTGTCATGGAGAAACAACTTACTTTGGAAGTACAGAGCAAAATGTTTTTTCTAATCAGCAGAATAACCAATCTGTCAACAGATTATGATTTTAATTGTGACTTGCACATTTAATGGAGGGAAAGAAATTTACATCAGAGCTGCTCTGTGATATTCCACAGTCTAAGCCCACAGGCACGCAAACCTCTTTGCGAATATTCGAAATACATGAGCTCCTGTCAGTTAAAAGTCTGGAAATTGTTGAGAGATGGACAGTGGCCAGTTGGACACAACTCAATGCTTTGCATGCTACCTACCAAGGATTCTTGCTGTGACACCTTTAAACTTGTAAATTAATTGGAAAAACAAGTGTGTAAGTTAGTTACATAAACTGTTACCAGCTGAACTAATTCTAAAAATATTCCAACAACGTTGCATAAAGGAATATTGTCCCATTAGAACATTTCTGAAATATGTTTGAATTTTTAATGTCTCATTGGCAGTTAATACAGACTCACAAGTAATTGGGAAAATAATTGACATCTGAAAACAAAGACAAACAGGCACTCTTCAGACACGGAATCATCTTTGGTGTGTGATTATCATAATTACAGTGAAATAGCACAAAAAATTGGGAGAGATATTATCGGGCTTTTTAAAAAAATTTTGCAACAGCATTGGAAAAAATTTATCCTAAAGAAATTACTTTGTATGGACACTGATTTATTGCACAGAGTTAAAATTACATGAGTTCTGTGATCCTTCTTGGAGCACCAGTCTTAGCTTCCTTGTGGTATTGTGATAAGCATCTCCTTCCTGGCCCACTTTCCTTCATGCTGTCAACAGCTCAAACCACTTAAATAAATTCTGTTTTCTGAAGCAACAGAAATAGACAGAAAAGAACTGAAAAGATGTTAAAGTTCAGCCTAATTCCTTGTGATTTCATAATGTACCACTAGTTGTGTGTTCTTCCCTTTAAATGTTTCGATAAACAATTCTCATTCTCACGCCCAGAATGTCAGGGCTAGCAGGAAAGTGGCTCGGTGAAAAGGTATAAATCATGGCCTCAGAAATGACTGTCTAAACACTAGGGGGAATACACACATCACATGTATTTCAGATTCAAAGTGAAATCCAGGAGACGTTTAGTTTTGAGTTATCTGCTGATGGCTTGGGAATGACAAAATATGAGCAGTTTTAGAACTGGGGTGGTCGTGGGCGTAATGAAGTACTGGTACACGAAAGCCTCCCATACCCATAAAATTACAGCAGACTTTCTCGAAAATAACAGAGTATAGTTTTAAGAAAATGACTCATTTCTAAGCAGTGATGCTGGGTTTTATTATCAAAGAGGCAAGAACTTACGATTAGCTTGTGTTTGAAAATGATGATTTCAAAACCCTTTTTAAATACCCACACACTAACAAATATTTCTTGAACACTAATTATTTCAGCTGGACACAGATTATTCAAAGATCCATCATTGATCATAACTTGATGGCTTTGCACAGACATCTGACCTGGTTTCAGAATACTACTACCGCTGACTGACAGATTGACTACATGCGCGTTTGATGAACTATTGCTGTCTCCTCCACCACGCATCAAAACATCATGAACTGGGAAGACATCTGTGCACCAGCTCTGTCATCATTTATGCCAATCTTTAAATGTGTTTCCACTATAGACACTCACTTCTGAAAGGCACAACTCATTGATTAGAACTCTGCAATTCACTGTGATTAAACATTTAATCAAATACTGCTTTTTTAAGTTGTCTCAACGAAAGAAGTTTTCTTTTCAAAAACCAATTCTGTTAAACTGCTCGCTAAATGATTAAGTTAAAAAGTCCCGAGTAGCCCTTTTGCTTCAAATATGTTCAAGCTGTTCTATATAAGTAGCTTATGAGGATTAATACAGTGGGTACACACTTACAGTACCTCTGCCTGACTTTACAGTATGGATTTGCTGGGGAGGTCAATGCCATTCCCACATACTGTCGTGCAAAAGAAGAGAAGATCTGGCCCCACACCTGAGTGAACACCTCACACTCGACTCATCACAGAGCTGAACTGCCATCTGGATCTCTCATCAGTCCCACAGTATTACCCCAGCAGCAGAGCAGTTTGCCAAGTGCAATCCCAGTCTCTTCAGTTGTGTAAGTGCTTTCCCTCCCCTTCTCCCAACCTCACGTGGTTTTTTCTGCTTGTCAACCTGAACTTACCATCCCCCTGTCACTGTCTCCCCACTCCATCCCCATCCCCTCCCCTGCCTGCCATCTTAAAACCCTTATCAGTCCACCATTCCTGTCCTCCCTCACCCTGCCCCTTCTCCTCTTTATACTAACCATCTCCCATCCACTCTCAGAGTTTCACCCAAAGCATCGACAATTCCCTCATCTGGCCCAATGCTGCTTGACCTGCTGAGTTCCACCGGCAGGCTGCTGTTGCTTTCTTTCTTTCCTTTGTTTCACTTAGTCTTAATGTTTTCAATTAATCACTTAAAAGTAAATTTATCATTTTTTTTCTGTCTTAAATAATGTCTCATATTGATATTTATAATATCTTTTTTGATGTGTTCTCAAACATCCCTGATCATAGATATTTCAAGGTACTTAGATGGCTTTGGGTAACAACAAAGTATCACAAGTCCAGAGGGTGGTCTGGGCAGAGATCCAGGACCTGATACCTGGGGCACAGTTGTTACACCTAGTGGCTTCATTTCTTGGGCAGCCAATTCTTGGAGTTTACGTGGACCAGAGGATATCAGTAGATCTGGAGGAAAGATGAGGGGGCTGGCACAAGGAACATAATCCAACCCAGTAATATTTTTATGCCTATTACCCCTACGGGGACATAGACTGCTGACAGTAGCTCACCAGAGTCTGATGTCCTGGGCCAGTCTTTCAAGAGGTCTCCAGGTGTAACCCATCCTCTTGGGGTATCCTTCCTCCCCCCAGGTGGAGGTTTTGGAGCCTTCTGTTGGCATTTCTGTAGCATAGGATTTTTACGGGATGGCGTGGCTAGCCTCATGTCCAACCTTCTTATTTTCGCAGCCGGACTTGGGGCCGTCCATGGCGGAGTTCCAATAATATTAGGTGCCGGAACAAGAGGATTATCTTTGCTTTAGAACAGATGAGTGGGGGAATAGAGGGGATATGGGCAATCATAACTTGGACAATGGGAATTTAAGCAGTCCTGTCTACAATGAGACTTTTTTTTTAATTTTAGAGGACTTGATGCATTTTGGAGCAGCATTAAGTGACCAATATCCTTTTATGACTCAAGGCTGAGATAATGGTGGCCTTGAGATTCAAGGATATTTAATTACCACAGTGCATATAAGCCTTGAACTTGTGGTGCCCCTGATGGACATAGAAGAGGTGTTATCAGTGGCTACACTGTCCACTGTCCCAGTGACTAAGACCTGAGGCACTGGTGTTGAAACATGTTTCAGCCATCACTCCTACCCCATGAGTCAAGTGTGGGAGACTGGCCCCAGACCTGAGGCAGCAGAGGAAGTATGTGAAGGGAGGCAGTTTGGGCAGTGGAGTAGCATGTGAGGACAAGTACCGCTGGAGCACAGGGTTGGTCATGGATACTAGCGAGGGAAGGGAGAGTCAGCCTTCAGCAGTTGGTGGAGCGGGGTGGGTCGGGAGCAACAGGTGGGGTGGAAATCAGGGATCAGGAGCCCTAGCATGAGGAAGGAGGCAAAGCCAGGATCAGAACAAGATGGAGTGGCATAGATCAGGAGGTCGGGTGGCAGGAGGTCAGGACTACGGCCAGAATGGTGGGCATGGGATTACTCATTCAGTGCTGAGGCAACCAATGATTTAGGCAGGCTTCCCAGTTATCCACAAGCCCCCAGCTGGTTCTACTTGTGAATGGTCAGTGGTGAATCCAGTCATGTAACAAGTTTTGACTTGCACTCTAACCAATAGGAGTGAGATTTAATTCTGAGTGGTTGTCATGCCTACAAAGCTTGCTCTTACATATTAAACAACTCTTTATACTTAGGAAGTTTACATGTGATGCTGCAGATCTTATTACCACATTAAAATAAAACTGTTACAGATTTTTATTATCAAAGTGAAACTGGTTGTATAACTCCAAACTCAGTGGACAGGGTAGGTATAAAAGTGGATCTGACAGATTTTTGGAAAGAGGATGATGTGTTCCAAGCGTCATGTTATTCTGCCAGCTTTCCGTCAATATGAAGTGATTTCAGATGTTTAGCACAAATGTGGCAACCATACACCAGGAATCAACTCAAGGACAAACAACTGCAATGTAGTGAAGCCCAGCACTCCAATGCTTCTGCTCATCAGATGAGGAATGAAAGACTTCCCTTTATTCTTGCTTTTGGAACATCCTGAAAGGCTTTGCACCCAATGAAGCAAAGGCATTGACGTAGGAAACATGTACACAGGAAAGTGCAGCAAACGGCAAAGTGATTATGACCGCAAAGACTATTTTGATAGAGTAACCAATATTTTCTGGGTTATTTGGAGACTGTCCTGTTCTTCTTCAATCTGGAGTCCTGGAAGTTTCCCATCCATCTAAAAGAGCAGATCAGGACTGGCTGGAAATGAGTATTAAAATCATACTGAAATGTAATAGCGTTGTGCAATTAAATTCCTGGGCATTTTTTTTCTTTCAGAAATATACTTTATTCGAAAAGATCTCATTATGTATATAATACGAAACATTCCAATCAATATGTGATTGCCACCCACAGAGTGCCAAGAGCATGTCCACGTGATATAATACGAAACATTCCAATCAATATGTGATTGCCACAGCAGAGTGCCAAGAGCACGTCACACCTGATGACTGAGACCTTTCTCCTGATCAAGGAGATCCCTGTTTTTTTATCTTTAACTCACCCACGGTACAGTTTTTAATGCCTCTGAGCCATATTCCTGGTGGCTACAAGTAATGAGAAGAGGTGGCAGAGGGATGAAAGGACCGAACAAACTAGCTTCCAGACATTGTACTTGCTTTAGCTGTGATTCAGTCTGGCCCCAGCACCAAGTTACAGATCACAACAGTCTGCAAACTGGCAGTAGGTCCAGAGAAGGAGAGCATCAGTTGTGTCACAGGGAGGCTTTGATCTCTGCGCCTCCATTGCCAGGAATCAACGGAGCAAGTGGGGGATCAGCCTTGCCTAGCTCCTGACTTGACTGGGAAGCTCTCCCATCTATTGACTAGCACTGCACTAGGGATGTCTGTGTACAATTGCAAATTCCCTCCCCAACTCTGGAAAGCTGGTCTGTGATGTGTCTCCCTGCAATATTCTATCAAAGGCCATCTCCTCATCCAAACTCATGAGGAAAGTCCCTGTCCTTGTCCAAGTCTGTTAGAGATCTTTCCACCAAGTACCATGCAGGTCTGGTCTGGTTGGATCACTTGTCCCAGAGCAGACCTGTCTCCAGTTAAACAGAACCTTGTAGACCACATCAAGCAGTGCGATGTGTTGCCATTTTCTGGTCTCCTCTCTCTCCAACCCCCAACTCTGCAGATGAGGATGATGATACCCTTCCTCATGGACTCTGACATAGTGCCAGCAGGAAATGTGGGACTGCACACTTCCAGGCCCATTCAGTCACAGTGAACCAGACAAGCATGCCCAACACGCACCACTTTCAGAGGTCCTGACCTGAAAGAATGGACCGAGCTTGTCAATGTGTCCAGAGTTAACCATTGCTCCAGACTCTCCATTCACTGTCATCTAAAAGCCTTGTGATCAAGGACAGGAATTTCCTGTCTTGGTCTTCAAGACATACAAAACAGCCTAGATCGATTTATAGATCCTTGTTAGGTCCAGCTGTGAGGAATACAATGAGTGACAGGAAACTTTATACAGTAGTCAGGGGCACAGATGGGCATTTCTGTAGTCATAAGCAAGACTCTAGAATGGTGTGTTGCCTTCATGGTGCCGGGGTCAAGGATGTCTCTGAGCAGGCACAGGACATTCTGAAATGGGAAGAAGAAGAACCAGAGATTGTGGTTCATATTGGTACTAACAGCAGGCAGGAAGAGGGATGAGGTTCTTTAATGTGAATATAGGGAGTTTAGGCAGAAGGCTGAAAAGCAGGACTTTTAGGGTTGTCACCTTAGGGTTACTCTCTGTGCCATGTGTTAGTGAGGGTACGTAGGAGGATGAGGCAAATAAATGTGTGAAGGTGGGAGGGGTTCAGCTACTAGAACAATTGGGAAGAGGTGACCTGCACAAAAGGGAAGGGTTGCAACTGAGCTGGATGGAAACCAATGTCCTTGTGAGGAGGTTTGCTGGTGCTGCTTAGGAGGGTTTAAATTATTCTGGCAAGGAAGAGGGTCCAAAGCAGTAGTTCATCAGGTGCAGAAAGTTGAAGCAAATATAGAAGTTAAAGCAAACAAGTCCAGTAGGGCAGGGACAGGACTGGGAGTGATGGTGGTCTGATAGGCCAAACTGCAGTTACTTTAATGCAAGAAGCCTGACAGGTAGGGCAGGTGAACTCAAAGCCTGGACTGGTTGTTATGGAAATATGGGTGAGGCAGCTCAATGCTCTGGGGTTTTGATGCTTCTGCCTTGACAGAGGAGGAGGTAAGAGAGGAGAGGGGGTTACTGAATAGCTTAGGAAGAACACCATGGAGGTACTTAGAGAAGATAGCCTGGAGGGAATGCCCAGCGAGTGATTTGGGTAGAATTTGGAAATAAGAAATGGAGGAGTATTTTGATGGGATTGTTCTACAGACCCGCAATAGTCAGTGGGAATTTGAGTAGCAAATATGCAAGGAGATCGCAGACTGCTGAACATGGACTGAATGGGGAAGAATTTGTTAAATATGTCACGGAATGTTTTCTGAAGTAATATATAGACAGCCATGCAGGACAGGGTTGGTTGGGGCAACACTCAACGTTCCCTTAGGAAATAAGGATGGGCAACTGATTAATGTGTCAGTGGGGGAGCATTTTGGCAGTGATGATAATTCGATTAACTTCAAGACAGTCATGGAAAAGGAAAGGTTTGGTCTTTAAGTCAAAGTCCTAAATTGAGGCAAGGTTAATTTCAATGGCATCAGAAAGAAACTATCAAATCCTGATTGGGAGAAGTCATTTGGAGGCAAGTAGGAGGTTTTTAAAAGTAAGATAAGGAGAGTTCAGGATCAGCATGGAATGAAGAGCTAGCCAAGAGTTAGGATGGCAGCTGGGATCAAGTGATTCTCATGAGGAATATAGGGGTCAAAACAGTACACATAAGAATGAAATTGGGAGGGCAAAATTGATATCTCTGACAGATGACATAAAGGAGAATCCCAAGAGATTCTATTAAGTCTATTAAAAAGGTAACTGAGGAGAGAGTAGGTGCTCTTAAGGATCAATGTGTAATGTGTTCATGGAACTACAGGAACTGGGCAAGGACTTACATTTCTCCTCAATATTTTCTGTGGAAAAGCACATGGAAGCTAGTGGGTTCAAGAGAAGGAACAGTGATATCATGAACCATTTCTACATTGCAAAGAAGGTGTTGGAGATCTTGAAACACGTAAAGTTGGATAAATCCCTGGGACCTGAACAAGTAAGTCCTAGGACATTGTTGGAGCCTCAACAGAGGAATTTGTATATACATCAGCCACAATTAAGGTACTGAAAGGCAGGAGCATTGCCAATGTGCCTTTATTTAAGAAGAGCAGCAGAGATAAGCCAGGGAACACAGAGCAGTGAGCTTTATATGAGAAAGGTATCGGAAGGAATTCTGAAGCATAGAACTTACTTGCATTTGGAAAGGCACAGACTGATTAGAAATAGTGTGGCTTTGTGCTTAGGAAATTATATCTCAGGAATCTGAATGAACTTCTGGAAGAGATGACCAAGAGGATTGACGTGGGCTGGGTGGTAGAGTTTGTCAATGTGGACTTTAGGAAGACCTTTGATAACATCATATATGGTGGAATAGTCCAGAGGTTAGATCCAGGGTGAGCCAGCAAACTGAATACAAAATTGGCTTGGTGGTAGGAAGCAGAGAGAGGTAGTGGAGGGTTGTTTTCCAGATTGGAGGCCTGTGACCAGCAAAGTGCTGCAGGGATCATTACTGGTCCACTGTTGTTTGTCATATATTAATGATTTTTGATGAGAATGTAAATGGCACAGTTAGTAAGTTTGCAGGTGACACCAAAATTAGTGGTGCAGTGGACAGTGAAGAAGGTAGTCCAAGATTACAACAGGACATTGATCATCCAAGGAAGGAAGCAAGGAACTGCATCTAGAATTTCACTGAGACAAGTGCAAAGTGATGCATTTTGAGATGTTAAACACAGTGAGTAGCAGTGCCTTGGGGAACGTTTTCGAACCAGAGAGATCTAGGGGTACAAGTACATAGTACCCTGAAAGTGGAAACAGTGGTATACAGGGTGATGAGGAATGTATCAGCTGAGGCAGTGAGTACAAGAGTTGAAATATCACATTGCAGTTGTACAAACATTGGTAGGGCCACTCTTGGAACACTGTAGGCAGTTCCGGTTACCACACTATACAATGGATGTGATAAGCTGGGTAAGGTGCCAAAAAGTTTCATGAGAATGTTCTCTAATTTGGGAAGGCTTGGGTTATCAGGAGAGCCTGGATTGGTGATTTCTGTTTTCCCTGGCGTGAGGAAGGATGAGAAGTAATCTGATAGAAGTATATGGACAGTTTCTCATGCGAGGGAAATGGGAACTAGAAGGCATGGGTTTAAGGTAGCAAGGCGGAAGTATAAACGCGATCTGAGCAGTGAACTTCTCACACAAAGGTTAGCTGGTATCTGGAATGAGCTGCCAGAGGTGGTTGTGGTGGAGGCAGGAACAGTAAGACATGTAGCAGGCATCTGACTGGTACTAGAGGGAATTGAAGAAGGAAAACGGAACTAATATAGCTTGACTTGATGGTCACCATAGACATGGTAGACCATAAGGCAAGTTTCTATGCAGTACGACTCTATAACTCTAATATACTGAGCTATCTTGTTTAAGGGTGTTGATCTCAGAAAAAGAAGTGTGAACAGGCCTCATCCTGTTCCATGGATCGAAAGATGATTTTGAAAACTCTCAGACAAAGAGTGGAGCTGCTCTCCACGTCCCTACAGACCACAGTAGAAACAGATGCCGCACACTTTGCAGGAGTTGCTGTGCCTCCCTCTGACACTCTCTTGCTTTCAGAACATTCCTGAGAGTGAAGAATCTTTTGATATTCTCATTGATTCCTTCCACCAAGGAGAGTTCTCATAGTTCTCTAACAATCCCTTGCATGTGCTGATGTTGTCTGGGGTTTCATGTTCATGTTCAGCTTCCGTATCCCACAGCTTTGCATCTTTTACACTTCCAGTTAAGAGTTTGGACATAGCATTAAGTTTGTTGTTGTCTCTGCCGATTGTGATTATTCAGTGGAGGCCACTGGTCAGAATGAGTCATTGTGTGCAGCAGAGGGATCTACTAGCCAACAGCCAACCTTTCATTTCTCAGAGTGGAGACATAGATGGCGATGAGACAGAGTGAAGCAATCTTGTACATTGTGTTTGCCACAAGGGACAACCTCAAGTTCTTTCTCTGCGAAGACAGAGAAACAGTCACCATTGGCTCCAAACTTAACTGACTGCCCATGGTTGCTGAAGCCAGTGTGTACACTCCTGGACAAGGTAATCTAAAGTTATTACATATCCCAATGTTCTTTTTACATAGTGCACATTAGTTGATGCAATCTTTAAACCTATTTTTAATGTTAAAACACACTGTCTAGAGCCACATCACCATCAATTCCTCTCTTCAAGTACACCCGTTGTATATGCAATGTCCTGGTTAAGATTTCTTTTGCTATGCTGTAAGGCATTTTCTTTTAGAAGTTTTCTGCAATAGCTATGTCTCCAGTAAGAGTGTTTTGGCTTCAGCTAAAGATAAGGAGCCATGATGTCCAACTTAGGAATGCTATGTCAGCAAATCAGGGTTGTCTTGGTACATGGTGTAACTTTCTGCCCAATGGATGTGAGGGAAGATTCTAGAGAGCTGGGTGGGATCAGATTTCTGAAGAACTGTAGTCTGGTGAGAGAGCTGCATTTGTGAAGTTCTCGCCCGGAGATTGGATGTTGTGAGAATGTTGTTTAAGGATTGAGTAAGCAGTTGATTTGTGTGTTTAAGCCAGTGTCTGTAAAAAGTAAGGTGCATCATAATTAAGGTACTTTATTATGGATGCTGTGGGAATTAAAGTTTGGTGTGATAAGAAGAGGATATCCATAGGTAATGCTTGCGTTCTGAGCGAGGAAGATATTCAAATTCCCAAAGAACTGCTACTTAGAGTGCTGAATTCTGTAAAATATTGGGGAAA
Organism: Mobula hypostoma; assembly: GCF_963921235.1. Lineage (NCBI taxonomy): Eukaryota > Metazoa > Chordata > Chondrichthyes > Myliobatiformes > Myliobatidae > Mobula > Mobula hypostoma. The sequence continues at coordinate 57,237,414 of NC_086109.1, forward strand.
ATTGCACTAATTGAATGGTGTTTTGACCAATCAGCTGGTAAGGATGTCACGTTAGTCCAGACTACCAGTGACATGACTGGAGTTGTGCTGCCTGATAAGATAAGGGCGTTTGAAGAGGACTGTCCATATTTTTAGAGAAGGGGCAAATGTAGCTGAGGGCAAAGAATTTAAAGACAAGTTGTTCTTGTTTCTGTGAAGTAAAGGAAAGGAGTTGTCTGATGTGAAAAGTCTAATAAATCCTTCAGCAGTTGATTTAAATTCTGAGCTGGTTTCAACTATTACATCACTGGTTGATAAATGCCAAAATGTACCTGCAGAGAGCCGAAGATATCATAGGCTGAAGGTGTTCGCTGGAGTCAAGCCCACTCCTGAAGTGGAAGAACCACCTGAGGTTTGGGCTGAGCAGATATCTCAGTTACTGGATGAATGGCAGTGCTCAGATACGTATTATCAAGATACAGAGGCTGGTAGAGAGCTTAAAGAGTCCTTTGGCTGATATAGTGAGGTCGCTAAAGGCAGAAATCCAATTAGCCACATCAACCAATTATCTGCAAGCTCTGGAAGATGCTTTTGGCACCACTGAAGGTTCAGCTGATCTCACGATGAAGTTTAGGCACATACTCGAAGAGGAAGGAAAGAAGCTGTTGGAGAAGCTGCTGCACTGTTTGTGCCACAAAAGGGGCATTCAACTATCTGGGAGAAATCGTTTGAGGGTGGAGCAAATGGTGAAGGGCATGCTGTCACATGACGTTATTGCACTGTGTATTCGAATGCCCCACAAGGTGCACCCTCCTCTATCTTCTACCGAGTTACTCAGAGAAATTAGAGAAGAGGAAAACATGATTGAGAAGTGGAACATTTCCAAAAGCCGAGAAATGTCTTCGGTGGTAGTCCCTGCTGCCGAAGCGACCCCAGCGACAGAGCTTTTGAAGAAAAAAGTGAAAAGCCTTGGAGCTGAGCTGACTCAGTGAACGCGGCTAACGTTTCAGCAATACGTGACACGTCTGATGGAAATCTGACCCACCTGTGGACCTGCTAAGCAGAGGAATGCTGCTGAAAAGGGTCTTTTGACGAGGCAAGTGACCAGCATTTTCTGTTACAACTGTGGAGAAGATAGACATTTCAAACAAGACTGTGAAGGACAGGCAAATCTTCGAAGGTAAGTCAGCAGTTAATCAAACCGAGAAGAAAAGATGAAAAACTTTGGAGGGGCCCAGTAAAGGAATGGGCTGGCATCTTGGAAAGAACACATTCCAGTCAGTGTATCAAGGGAAATACTAAAGTGCAAAACTCTATTTCTGAAGGTTTAGTGGGGACAAGCTCGGATGTATCCACACAGATTGAAGATATTTATGCTAGAACCATACTTGATACAGCTTCTCAAGTTACTTTACAACACATAAAAGTTGCTGGTGAACGCAGCAAGCCAGGCAGCATCTCTAGGAAGAGGTGCAGTCGACGTTTCGAGCCGAGACTTTTCGTCAGGACTAACTGAAAGAAGAGCTAGTAAGAGATTTGAAAGTGGGAGGGGGAGGGGGGGATCCAAAATGATAGGAGAAGACAGGAGCGGGAGGGATGGAGCCAAGAGCTGGACAGGTCATTGGCAGAAGGTATATGAGAGGATCATGAGACAGGAGGCCCAGGGAGAAGGAAAGGGGGGGGAAGCCCACAGGATGGGCAAGGGGTATAGTGAAAGAGACAGAGGGAGAAAAAGGAGAGAGAGAAAGATAATGTATGTATACAAATAAATAACGGATGGGGTACGAGGGAGGAGGTGGAGCATTAGCGGAAGTTAGAGAAGTCAATGTTCGTGCCATCAGTTTGGAGGCTACCCAGACAGAATATAAGGTGCTGTTCCTCCATCCTGAGTGTGGCTTCATCTTGACAGTAGAGGAGGCTGTGGATAGACATATCAGAATGGGAATGGGACGTGGAATTAAAATGTGTGGCCACTGGGAGATCCTGCTTTCTCTGGCGGACAGAGCGTAGGTGTTCAGCAAAGCGGTCTCCCAGTCTGCGTCGGGTCTCGCCAATATATAGAAGGCCACATCGGGAGCATCGGACGCAGTATATCACCCCAGCCGACTCACAGGTGAAGTGTCGCCTCACCTGGAAGGATTGTCTGGGGCCCTGAATGCTGGTGAGGAAGGAAGTGTAAGGGCATGTGTAGCACTTGTTCTGCTTACAAGGATAAGTGCCAAGAGGGAGATCAGTGGGGAGGGATGGGGGGGACGAATGGACAACGGAGTTGCGTAGGGAGCGATCCCTGCGGAAAGCGGAGGCGGGGGAGGAAAAGATGTGCTTAGTGATGGGATCTCGTTGGAGGGTGGCGGAAGTTACGGAGAATTATATGTTGGACCCAGAGGCTGGTGGGGTGGTAGGTGATGACAAGGGGAGCCCTATTCCTAGTGGGGTGGCGGGAGGATGAGTTGAGAACAGATGTGCGTGAAATGGGGGAGATGTGTTTGAGAGCAGAGTCGATGGTGGAGGAAGGGAAGCCCCTTTCTTTAAAAAAAGAGGACATCTCCCTCGTCCTGGAATGAAAAGCCTCATCCTGAGAGCAGATGTGGTGGAGACAGATGAATTGTGAGAAGGGGATCTCGTTTTTGCAAGAGACAGGGTGAGAAGAGGAATAGTCCAGATAGCTGTGAGAGTCAGTAGGCTTATAGTAGACATCAGTAGATAAGCTGTCTCCAGAGACAAAGACAGAAAGATCTAGAAAGGGGAGGGAGGTGTCAGAATGGACCAGGCAAACTTGAGGGCAGGGTGAAGTTGGAGGCAAAGTTGATGAAGTCAACGAGCTCAGCATGCGTGCAGGAAGCAGCGCCAATGCAGTCGTCGATGTAGCGAAGGAAAAGTGGGGAAAGATAACAGACTAGGTTTGGAACTTAGATTGTTCCACAAAGCCAACAAAAAGGCAGGCATAGCTAGGACCCATACGGGTGCCCATAGCTACACCTTTAGTTTGGAGGAAGTGGGAGGAGCAAAAGGAGAAATTATTAAGAGTAAGGACTAATTCCGCTAGATGGAGCAGAGTGGTGGTAGAGGGGAACTGGTTAGGTCTGGAATCCAAAAAGAAGCGGAGAGCTTTGAGACCTTCCTGATGGGGGATAGAAGTATATAAGGACTGGACATCCATGGTGAAAATAAAGCGGTGGGGGCCAGGGAACTTAAAATCATAGAAAAGTTTCAGAGCGTGAGAAGTGTCACGAACATAGGTAGGAAGGGATTGAACAAGGGGGGATAAAATAGTGTCAAGGTATGCAGAAATGAGTTCGGTGGGGCAGGAGCAAGCTGAGACAATAGGTCTGCCAGGTCAGGCAGGTTTCTGGATCTTGGGTAGGAGGTAGAAATGGGAAGTGCGGGGTGTAGGAACTATAAGGTTGGTAGCAGTGGATGGGAGATCCCCTGAGCGGATAAAGCCGGTGATGGTGTGGGAGAGAATGGCCTGATGCTCCTTAGTGGGGTCACGATCAAGGGGTAAATAAGAGGAGGTATCTGCGAGTTGACGTTGTGCCTCAGCAAGGTAGAGGTCAGTACGCCAGACTACAACAGCACCCCCGTTATTGGCGGGTTTTATAGTAAGGATAGGATTAAAGCGGAGGGAGTGGAGAGCAGAGCGATCGGAAGGAGTGAGGTTGGAATGGGAACAAGGTGCGGTGAAATCGAGACGGTTGATGTCCCGTCGGCAGTTAGCGATAAAGAGATCCAGAGCAGGTAGGAGACCAGAGCAGGGTGTCCATGAAGAGGAGGAGGGTTGAAGATGCAGATCCTTTTGCAACCGGTAGTTGATGCATTTACCAATGATGCCACTTAAAGCTCTAGAAATTTGGGTGCTCAGTACTAATGATTACCTGTATGATGGTTACTTGTCGGTGAAACTGGAGTTTTCAGAAGCAGATGTTGGAGTAGCTTAGACCATTGATACACTAGTATTCATCTGCCCAGATCCAGTTGAAAAAAAAGTGAAGCTTGCATTCTTGTGGGAACAAATACTCCCAGTGTGAGAAGGCTCATGGGAGCATGCAAGAAGAGAAATGGAGAGAATCTTTCGAAAATCTTGTCCATTCACCTGGTGTTCAGAGCTGCTTTCAAGAAGATGCAAGTTTCTCCTAAGGAACTGTGTGATACACCTAGTCTAAAACCGTCACATTATGTCCTGGAGGAGTAGCTGATGTGATAGAAAACACCCATTCTAGGAGAGGCCTCACCAGTTAGCATCAGCTGAGGCTGAGGTGTTCAGCAGCACCTGCTTAAACTAAGCTCCAATATAATTGGGGATGGAGCTGAGTTCAGTCAGATGGCAGGGGAACCTGCGTTGCTGGAAGGTACGAGTGATAGACGGGGAGGCATCCCCTAGTGGACAGGAATGGTCTTAAGAAGTGGCTGAAGCTGAAGAAGTTGAAGATGAGATAAGGAGGCTCAGAGAGTAAGGAAACCCCCAACAGAGTGGCATATGGTGCACCAGGAAAACAGTGTGTTGCATCCATCCCAATAGTGAAATACATTACTTTACTTTACAAGTGGATTGGGGCTCCTGAAATCACAAAATTCATTTGAATACTGTGTTATTAATAATAGTTTAATAAGTTCCTAAGTCATGAGGACATGACTATTTTTGGTTTGGTAATGCCCTGGTTAAGATTTCCATTGCTATGCTGTGAGGTAATTTCTTTTAGCAGTTTTCTGCAATAGTCATGTCTCCAGTAAGAGTGTTTTGACTTCAGCTAAAGATAAGGAGTCATGATGTCCAACTTAGGAATGCTATGTCAGCAAATTGGGGTTGTCTTGGTATGTACATGGTGTAATTTTTTGCCCAGTGGGACGCAAGGGAAGATTCTAGAGAACTGGGTAGGATCAGATTTCTGAAGGACTGTAGTCAGGTTTGGGGTCTTTTGTTGGGAGTTGCAGAGCAGGTCACAAGGGAAGATGCCACAGAATGCTATTCGAAGGAGAGACCCCATTGTAAGAAGTGCTTTGTGCAGACGAATGGCTCCAAGGAGGAAGTGCTAATACTCCTGAGAGAGCCAGTTTGTTCAAAATAGTAATCGAGGGAAGTTCAAACTGTGGCTGGTGTCTTTTAAGTTCAGCGCCTGAGTAAAGCGAAGTACCTGACCAATTCCAAAGAGAGCTCCAGCGTTTATGTGTACCTTGGATTGGTTTAACCGTAAAGGGCCCGTTTAGTTTTCTTTTCTTTTTCTCTAACTATTTGTTAAAGTTGAAAGTGGTAAATACACTTCCTTAGTCATGTTATGTCAGTTTAGGATCTGTCATTTCCTGGTGAGTGATAACAGTGCATGGGACAGTATTTACAAAGCATTTGCTACAACCAATGTCTCCAAGTCAGAACATCCTAACTTCCCTGTTTGGTGAAACCCCAGATCATACCAACCCTAGATATACATTGCTTATGAAAGGGGGTCTTCTCACTGCTGAGTCATGTGGCTGAGTCAGAGTTAGCTAACAAGCCAAGTTTGTATACAAGCCTGGTGACACGGTGGCATATATATGACCTGTTGCAACTACTTGGCAATTTTTATTTATTTACTGGCATACAGTGCGGGGAATGCTCATTTGGTCCTTCAAGCAATCCCACAATGTAATCCTAGTCTATGATGGGACAATTTACAGTGACCAACTACCCACCTACTGGTACATCTTTGGACTGTGGGAGGAAACTGGAGCATCTGGAGGAAACCCGCGTGGTCACAGGGAGAACGTAGAAACTCCTTAGAGGCAATGGTAGGAATTGAACCCAGGTTGTTGGTATTGTAAGGTGTAGTGTTTAATACTATGTTACCATGCCACTCTGGAGTGCCTTCTAGAGTATTAGCCTGAATCTCAGATCTAAGCATTTGAGTCATTCTTGAACCTTTCACTGACCATGTGACTTCATCTGCTAAATGCACACCAAATTCCATGGTCTATATCAATTTTAATAATGGTACTAGTTTAGGCTCCAACTTGTAAATTGTCCAATAATTTGTCTGCAAGTTTCACACATCAGGGTGAATAATGTCTATACATGAGGATATTAACTAGATTATCCACATTTCAAGGCTTGCAGCTATAAAGAAATTTTCAAGGGTCATCAATCCTTCTATGCCAAATCATCAGTAACTGCTGGTATACGTACTTGCACAGTTGGATGCATAAATGCAAAAGTCATTGTCAGTGAAACTCAGACCTTTCACAGGATGGGCTGTTGATCACTCATCACAAGTGTAGCTAAGGTTGAAATGCTGTTGTTCCTGCCACTCCTTGTGGAGCATCGGATGGCAATCCTGCCACTTCTTTAGCACATCTGTCTGCTTTTTACGAGACCCAGTTGCTAGCTCAGAGCTCAACCCAGCACGGATGGAAAGCGTACAAGGAGACGGCTGGATTCGAACTAGGGTCCACTTGCCTTGAAGCCTGGTACTGATGCCACTGCTCCATTGGCCAGCTGAACTTTGAATTAGTGGCTTATTATCAACACCAATCTTTTTATGTGCAATTCACAATGCAAAATTGTTGACAATATTAAACACTGTAGAATGTGAGGCAATTCACTTTTGATGTGTTGTCATAACCAGTACTAATCATCTTCCTTAACCATGAAACAGTATTTAAAAATCAGACTGCTAGTCATTTACTCCACAATAAAAATCATAGTATTTTAAAATGATAACTTCTGAATTTAAATTGTTCTCCTAAATTTGGCTAATGACATGTTAGCTGTAGTTTAGTCCTTGTGTAAGGCCCAATCTTTATGTTGCTTTGTTAAATAACTCAGGAGTTAACAACAATCCATCGTTATTTTAATTTCCTAGACTTTTGACTGATCTGATTAGCTGCTCAGCCCTCTGATGACTTCAGTACTCCCACGATCCCAGAACTAAATGAAACGGATTGAAAGTCACATCAGAGTGGGGAAGTCTTTGGCACAGACTGGGCTACACTTTATGGGCATTTTTCTTTCTCTGAGGTCAGTTACAAGCATTAAAATCTTCACCACAGACTCCAAAATCCAGGTCATTAATTATTCATTGACTCTAATTGCAGCTCTAGGTTTTTTTATGTATACATTGCTCTAATCTCAAGCAAAGTAGTTTTAAAAAAAAGCTTCAACATACCGACTGGAATTGTCTTCCCGTGAATCTTGTCAGTCCAACCAGCAAAGTATCTGAGTGTTTTTATGACTCCCTGTAGGTCCACATAATAAGCCTGGAGAAATGGTTTTCCACTATCTAGAGATTCAAGTGTCTGCAAAGAACATAAGGCAAATCAGTGAGAGAATAAATCAAGCCACAGACAGAATGTGAGACTACAGCCATGCCTTTCACAATATTAATCACTTGGAGGTCTATAATGGTCTCTCATGGTCTGTGTACACAACTTTACTGAACTGGACTTCAGCCACATCATTCATGATTGACAAAGTGATGAGTGTGTTATTGTGATTAGGATCGTACTCAGGGAAGACTGACATTTAGGGGTTTCATTTCCTCTGGTGGGACTCTGGTTAATGTGTTCACAGGACATTTTCCAGCACATTAAACCAACGCACTAGCAAAGCCTGCCTGAATGCATTACCAGGTTGCTACCAGAGGAAATGGAGCTCTCACTGGGCTTGTAGCAGGTGCATTACTATTTGGAGAATTAGGAGAACAATTTATTAAACTGCAGGAACAAGCAGAAAAATAATACAATGTAGGCTGATATCAGTTCTTCATTAAAGGAGTGGACCTTTGGGTGGAGTGGACGAAACAAACTCTCTTACATCAGGCAAAAAGCAGCTGGATACTATCATGCAAGGGTCCTGGGGAATAGATAAGCTGGTATAGATCATCTGGCCTTCCCAGAGGCATCTGCAGGAATTTAGATGAAACTGTTTTGAGAAGGGTGCATAAAATGCAGAAACATGTGTTCTTAACATGTCAAGTGATTACAACTGTGGGTGTGTACACTGCACTGCCCACTCCGCATTACTTAGCCCTCCCTCCTGCACATGCTTTCTCGTTTTCCTCATCAGTATCTACCTTGTATTTTTAAGGATTTATACATCGCTGTTTCAAGGAAGGTTTACAGATACAATCCAGTTTGGTGCAATATTATTCACTAAACATATTAATAATTTAGATGTTTCACACAAACTGCATTTGAATATCCTCATTAATAATTGTTACATAAATCTCTGTGAAATGGGCAAACAGACAAAGGAGTATCACAAATTTGCTAATAAATGAGTATGCCACTTTACTCCCCATATATCTTTCAGTAGTTTATATTTAAAGATATAAAGAAATTCCTCCAGTCAAGTGCCAAGCACTTTAGTCAGCTATTGATGTCATTGTATGGATATTATTCCAATTCAAACCTTACACAAGGGAGGTGGGGGGGGGGGGGGAACCTCGGAAAACAGTACCAGTTTTATAAGATTTATATTAAGTTAAACACAGATATTCCATGATAATAAATTGTGTTAATATTTTAGAAATAATTTGACATTATTTTCAAAAGCAATGTCAATCATTTGCTTGAGAACAAGTATTGAAAGCCATGATGTTAAAAGGTAAGGTCATGGTCATTGGAATATATTCCTCAAGTACATGTTGAGAGGAAAAGGTTATAAGAAAGTTCTGATGAAATGTAATTGACTTGAGAAGTTAAAACAGGTTTTTCTCTCTCCAGAATCTGCCTGTCCTGTTAAGCATTTCCACTATTTTCCATTGTATCGTCATGTAGTGATACTTCATGGAAACATTCAGTCCATGAAGTCCACACCCACCAATCACTCATTTCCAAGTTCAAAGTAAATTTATGATCAAAGTACATATATGTCACCAGATACTACCCTGAGATTCATTTACTTGTGGGAATTAACAATAAATACAAAGAAACACAACAGAATCAATAAAAAACCGCACACAACAAAGACGGATAAAATCAATGTGCAAAAGACAACAAACTGCAAATACAAAAAGAGATAAATTAAGTAAAAAGTAATAATAAATGAATAAATAAATAAATAGATAGATAGATAGATAAATAAATAAACAAGCAATAAATATAATGAGCACATGAGTCCTTGAAAGTGAGTCTTTAGGTTGTGTTGGGGTGAGTAAAATTGAGTGAAGTTATCCCCTCTGCTTCAAGATCCTGATGGTTGAGGGGCAAAACTGTTCCTGAACCTGGTGGTGTGGCACTTGAAGCTCCTGTACCTCCTTCCTGATGGCAACAACGAGAAGAGAGCATGACCTCGATGATGGATGCTGCTTCTTCTGGCAACGTTCATTGTAGATGTGCTCAATGGTGGGACTAGGCAAAATCCACTACATTTTATAGGCTTTTCCATTCAAAGACATTGGTGTTGCCACACCAGACCATGATGCAACTGGTCAGTCTACTCCCCATTGCCCAAATATAGAAGTTTGTCAAAGTTTTAAATGACATATTTAACCTTCACAAACTTCTAAGAAAGTTGAGATACTGCAGTGCCTTCTTGATAATAGCACTTAGATGCCAGACCCTGGACAGATCCTCTGAAATGATAATGCCAAGGAATTTAAAGTTGCTGACTTTCTCCACCTCTGATCCGCTGATGAGGACTGGCTCATGAGCCACCAGTTTCATCCTCCTGTAGTCAGCGATCAGCTCTTTGGTTTTGCCGACAATGAGCGAGGGGTTGTTGTGACACCACTCAGTCTCCCTCCTATATGGTGATTTGTCACCTCTTTTGATTCAGCCAACAGTGGTGTCATCAGTTAACTTAAATATAGCATTAGAGATCTACTTAGCCTCCCAATTATATGTATAAAATGAATAAAGCAGGGAGCTAAGCACACAGCCTTATGATGCACCTATGCCAATGGTGATTGTGGAGGATCACAAAGACCAGAAAATCTGCAGATGCTGGAAATTCAAAGCAACACACACAAAATGCTGGAGAAACTCAACAGGCCAGTCAGCATCTATGGAGAAAAGTACGGTCGATAATTTGGGCTGAGATCCTTCATCATGACTGGAAAGGAAGAGGGAAGGAGTCAGACTAAGAAGGTGGGAGGAGGGGAGGAAGAAGTACTAGGTGGCAGGTGATAGGTGAAACCGGGAGAGGAAGAAGGGTGAAGTAAAGAGCTGGGAAGTTGATTGATGAAAGAGATAAAGGGCTGGAGAAGGGGGAATCTAATAAGAGAGGACAGAAGACCATGGAAGAAAGAGGGAGGTGATGAGCAGGTGAGGAGATAAATTGAGAGAGGGAAACAGGAATGGAGAATGGTGAGAGAGAGGGAGAGGACAATTACTGGAAGTTCGAGAATCAATGTTCATGCCATTCCATCTAAGGTGTTGTTCCTCCAACCTGAGTGTGCCCTCAAAGTGGCAGTACAGAAGGCCATGGACTGACATGTCAGAATGGGAATGGGAAGCAGAATTCAAATGGATGGTCACTGGGAAATCCCATTTTTTGTGGCGGACAGAGCCAAGGTGCTCAACAAAACGGTCTCCCAATCTATGCTGGGCCTCACCGATGTTCAGGAGGTCACACAGGGAGCAGCAGATACAACAGATGATCCCAACACACTTGCAGCTGAAGTGTTGCCTCGACTAGAAGGACTGTTTGGAGCCCTGAATGGCAGAGAGAGAGGAGGTGTAAGGGCTTGTTTCGCTTGCCAGGACAAGTGCCAGGAGGGAGATCTGTGGGGAGGGATGATTGGACAAGGGAGTCACATAAGGAACATTCCGTATGGAAAGCAGAAAGTGGTGGGGAGGGAAAGATGTTCTTGATGATGGGATTCTATTGGAGATGGCAGAAGTTGTGAAGAATTATATGCTTGACGCTGAGGCTAGTGGGGTGGTAGGTGAGGAAGTGGACTAAGTAAATTTAAGGGCAGGGTGGAAGTTGAAGACAAAATTGATGAAATCAACAAGCTCATAATGGGTGATGAAGCAGTCGATGTAGTGTAGGAAGATATGTAAAGCGATGCTGGTGTAAGCTTGGAACATGGACTGTACCATGTAGCCTTTGAAAAGATAGGCATGGCTGGGACTCATGTGAGTGTCCATGGCTCTTCTTTAGTTTGAAGGAAGTGGGAGGAACCCAAGGAGAAATTGTTGAGGGTGATTGTGGAGAAGATGTTGCTGCCAATCCGAACTGACTGGGGTCTTCAAGTGACGATCCATTTGCGGAGGTGTTGACAGCTAAGTATAGGAGCTTATTGATTAGTTTTGAGGGATGATAGTGTTCAATACAGAGTTGTGGTCAGTGAAGAGTATCTTGATGTATGTACCTTCACTTTCCAGATGTGCCAGGGTTGAGTGAAAAGTCACTGAAATGGCACCTACTGTTGACTTGTTATGTTGGTAGGCAAATTAGAGTGGATTCAAGTTGCTCCTCAGACAGGAGTTGATATGCTTCATCACCAAACTCTCAAAGAGCTTCATTACCATGGATATAGGTGCGACTGGATGATAGTCATTAAGGCAGGTTACCACGTTCTTCCTGTGCACTGCTATAATTGAAGCCTGTTTACAGCAGTTGGGTACCACAGACCGCTGAAGCGAGAGGCTAAAGATACCAGTCAACACTCCAATTGATTAGCACAGGTCTCTAGTACTTGGCCAGGTACCCTGCCTTGGCCAGATACTTACCGTAGATTCACCTTCCTGAAGGATGATCTCACTTTGGCCTCAGACTGAGATCATAGGGTTCTTGGGACAGTGGGAGATTGTGAAGGTGCCTCCATGTTTGGACAGTCAAAGCAAGCATAAAAGACATTGAGCTCATCCGGGAGTGAAACTTTGTTGTCACTTATGTATGTCGCTTGGTTTTACTTTATTGAAGGCGATAGCATTCAGCTGTTGAGCATTCTTCAGTGATTTAAATTTGGTCTGGAATTACCACTTTCCATGTGAGATGGTTTTCTGGAGGACATAGCTGGACCTCTTATATTTTACTTGATTGCCAGACCTGAATACCACTGATCTGGCCCTCAGTAGATTTTGTCTCTTTGTTCATTCCGGGTTTCTGGTTGAGGAAGACCCTGAATGATTTTATGGGGACACACTTGTCCACGGCTAACTTCATAAAGTCTGTGACAATCGTGACATATTTATTCAGATCCTCTGATGTGGCCCAGTCCACCAATGAAACAAACCTGTTGTCTTCCTCCTGTGACCACCATTTCATTGTCCTTACCTCTAGTAGCTTGCTCTTTAGCCGCTGTCTGTATGTAGGTAGGAGGACAAACAGATGATCAGATTTCCTGAAATGCATTCTAGCTATGGAATGGTAGGCATTGCTAATTGTGGTGTAACAGTGGTCGAGTGTGTTGGGACCCCTGGTGCTGCAGGTGATATGTTGATGATAATTGGACAGAGGTTTCTTCAAGCCAGATTGAAGCCCCCAGCAATGATTTGAAAGGCGTTGTTGAAAGCAGCTCCTTGTTTTCCAATTATGGTATTCAATGCGTTGATTGCTTGCTTAATTTTGGCCTTTGGTGGTGTGTACAGGTAAACTGTGGCCAGGATCAAGGAAGAGAATAAATTGGACAGATACATGGATGGGGGGTGTATGGAGGGATATGGTCCGTGTGCAGATCAGTGGGACTAGGCAGAAAATGGTTCGGCACAGCCAAGAAGGGCCAAAAGGCCTGTTTATGTGCTGTAGTTTCTATGGTTTCTATGGTTTCTATGGAGAACTCTCTCATTAAGTAGAATGAACAGCACTCAATCGTTAGATATTCCAGGTTGGGAGAATGGGAGTGTGACAAGACTGCTACATCCGAGCACCATGAAGAGTTCATCATGAAACACAAACACCTACTTCTTGTTTTCCCCAAACGTTCTATAGTTCAATCTATCTGGAAGATCAAGAATCCCTCAGGCTGGACCACCATGTCCAGTGTGTCTGAGTGAGACATGTCTCCATGATATAGAGAACACAGCAATCCCTCGTTTCTCTCCAATAGAGAAATTGCCCTTAGGTCCTCAAACTTGTACTCCAGTGAATGTACATTTGCTGACAAGAAAAGGTTTTACACTCCACTGCTTTAATCTGGCTTGAAGTCCTCCCCACCGATCTCTCTTCCAGCCATAAAAGGTGTTGACCACTTAAAGGTGCTGTACCTGCATTCCTAAAAGTTAAGTTCGCCAAGTCCTTCAGAAGATCATGAACTCACTAGCTCATTTAGATGGTTCGAAAGTATATTTCTTAAAGAAACTTACAGACAGCAGGTTGCAGTGTTAGTAGTTCACAAGAAGTATATCTAGACGTTTTGTGAGCTGCCTGCAAAATGTCACCACATATCATCAGCACCATCTTGGAAACACTAATCTTATACTAATTCTGCATTAATCCCATTCTTAATTGTCCCCACATTTTCTGTGTTATAGACTTTCTCACTGCAGTCTCAAATGAGGGGTGAGCAAAGATATAATGGTGTTAAACAGCGACTGCTTTGCTTGTAACTTTGGAAACCACTCTATTTCTATCCTTGCTATCTCTTCTTTTCCCTTTTCAAGGTTCTTTTGAAGATCCTGGCCTGGAGTTGCACTCAGACTTCGGTTCTTTGCGAGAATGGGACCTGCTTGCAGGGCCTCATGACCGACCACTTTTTCATATCCCAAGGACACGGCCTGGAAGACTAGCGCGCCTTCAGGGTGCCAGATTTTCGTGGTGCTGAAAACGGGCTGATTCAAGGCCGGTGCCCCTGACTGAGGCGTTGCAGGAGAGCACAGAACATCGGGAGCAGTGGGTTAGCTACCGTGGGCTGTATGTCCAGAGACCTGAGCCTTTCTGGGGCCGACTCTCCGGGCACAAAGCTCAGAAAGAGCAAAGCAACAGACTTTTAACATTGTAAATCAGCGAGTTGTTTATTATGTCTCCCCTGTCGCTGTGAAATGGGGACACCCCTTTTTCCCTCATTAGGGAGAGAGAGAGCCTGTGGTATGTCGAATACTGGGTGAACAAGTACTGCAAGTCTGTGTCTTTATTAATGCTTTGCTGCACGCTTGAGTGCTTGGTGGGGGGCACCAATGCTTTTTTGCTGGGGAGGGGTTCATTGCCTTGCTGCTGCTTTTGCGTGGGAGGGGGGAAGCTGGGGGGCTTTCGGGTTCTAAGGTTTAACTGTCATTCATTCTTTGAGGCACTCCTCTGTTTTCGTGAATGGTTGCGAAAAAAAGCATTTCAGGATGTGTATTGTACTGTATACATTTCTCTGACATTAAATGTACCTATTAATTCCTGTTGAAAATGCAAGATAACCCCTGAACTTTCAACTTTACTTGCCATCGGTTTATATTGAGGTGAGAGACTCATATCACCGGTGAGTTCTCAGGCTAAACCCAGTTGTACTTCTCAGTGCTTTTATACAAAGATTCTCGACAATGTATTTGAATTCATAGGGTTAACTCTTCTTATTTAGGTATTTTTTCTAAATTTGAGTTTCGTGTACCTGCATTACATTGCATTGATTGGCATGGGGTTTGCCTTCTTTAGGAACATGTCCTGAAAGTACACTGTTCTCAGATAAGTGATCTTATTGTTGGCTTCAATTTTAAGCTGCATTGTTCTGCTTATTTCCTCAGTGGGAATTAAATGCCCTCTCTGCTCCTCCACACCATGGCAATTGGGTAATAAACCAGGAAAGAGATGTGCTTGGCTACTCACTGCAAGCTGAGGTCGATCGTGCTCCACCAGATCTGCCAATTTGTCGATCAGCCGTCCCCTCTCTGATGCATCCATCCTCCTCCACACAGATCCCGGGGAGAAAGCAAGGCGTGCAGCCTTAACTGCCTTGTCCACATCAGCCTATGCAAAGAACATACAAAGAATTTCAAATTCTTTATGCTTAACAACAAATTCAGTATGGAAGTGCATGTGTCTCTATATACGGTGTACTTTTAAACTCAATACACACTGAGTGCAAACATTTTGCAATATGTATGAAAATAACCTTCTAAACATCACTGACTGTTGCCTCACTATTCAGATATAATGGACAAGAGTTTCCCTTTTCCTGTCAGTTTTTAACCAATGTAATTCTGTACAGTTGCAGGGAGACAACAGCGTTCACAGGCTTCCCAAAACTTCCGCTGACGGACCAGTCTAGTTAATTTAACCTGAAGAAAGAATGCTCACAGATCAAAGTGTAACTATGTGTTAGTTTCCTTTTTAATTGAATGTATTTAAATGTTCTTCTTTTCCATTGTTTCCTCGAATAAAAGGATTTTTAAAAGAGCTTTTTTTAATAGTATTCGGGCCAGAACCTTCCTGATGAAGGGTTCCAGCCCGAAACGTTGACTGATCGTTTCCACGGATGCTGCCCGACTTGCTGAGTTCCTCCAGCGTGTTGTGAGTGTTGCTTTGACCCCAGCATCTGCAGAGTATTTTGTTTTTAATAGTATTCTTAGTTTACAACAGTTGTTGAATATTTGTGAAGGTCAGAGATATTCACAAATTTTGACAGCTGGTAAGAGTAAGGAAAAGGCTGAACCAGCTCACAAGACGATTCTGGGATGGGGTTGCCACTTTCAATTTGAAACACCCTGTACTTCATACCTCCACTGAT
This sequence comes from Mobula hypostoma, assembly GCF_963921235.1. Classification (NCBI taxonomy): domain Eukaryota; kingdom Metazoa; phylum Chordata; class Chondrichthyes; order Myliobatiformes; family Myliobatidae; genus Mobula; species Mobula hypostoma. Next base: position 57,252,962 of record NC_086109.1, read on the forward strand.
CAGCTGATAACCATGTTCTGAGTGAAAGTCTGGCTCCAAGGAGTGGACACCAGGTGAGAGCAGGTTACGTGAGTGGGGAGACCACCTGTCAGAGGACAGGCCAGCAATACTATGGGATACCTAACTGTACCTTGAAGCAAAAATACAGCCATCATGTCAATGTTGTAACCTTATGACTATCATGCACAGCAATCTATCTCCTTACCCAATAAAATTATAAGAAATCAGAGAGATGTAGAAGCCAACGAGCTGAATTGCAGTCATATTTGATTAAAAAAAGAGAAATAATGAGAAATAGGACATGAATGAATGGAGAAAAAGAGCCAACAAGAAGAAAGTAAACAAACTGTTGATATGAGCAGGCATGCAGGGAGGACATTGTAACTCAGCATGTTTGTGGATCATAGTTTATGACAAGTACACTTGTATGACAACCGTATGTATGACTTTTACCTAAGTTCATCATGCTCAGGATCTGAGTTCTTGGCCTTCTATCATCAATGGAACAAGACAATTGACTAATAGGGGCAATTAGTATCAACCTACAATAGACCCAGAGATGGCAAAATAAAAAAGCTTAGATTTGGAAGGCATTTGGATCCAAATGCTTCAGTCTCCCAAACTAACTACATTTACAGGCTCATATTTCACAATAACGCCAGAATTTATTTTCAAGAAGTTGATTTTCTTACTTGCATCATTAGGAAAAGGATTGTTTACCAACACTAATATGAATGTAACTAGCAACATGTGTCAAAGAATGCCAAAGCAGAGAAAACAATTACCTTCTAGAGTAATTGTTGTGAGTGTTGCTTTGACCCCAGCATCTGCAGATTATTTTGTATTTAACACCTTCCCTGTGACTCTATAGATTCAAGTTTCCATTCCTGGGTTACACATGTTGTAAGTTAATAAGATTCCTATAATTGTTATTAGCAGCCCTAATTGGTGGAAGTAAGTTTAATTAACATGAACAGCACAATGTAGTTTTGTGGAGAGGATTGTGACAGGACTTCCATGTTTCCAGCAAGATTAACAGAGGTTAATCACTCAGTACTTACAGAGAATCAGACCTCAATGCACATCTCATCTACACATCAACTACAAAACAATGACGTCCTAAAAATAACTGTATTAGTACTTTAATTTACCAATAGTTTTCGGGCACATTCTAACCTTTGCATACTAAAATGACTAAACATAATGTTTCCATACACTATAATACAACATGCACAGAAATAATTTGCTTCTGAACAAAATTACAAAGTAATACTTGCTGATATAAATTATAAATTTCATTGGCTTAATTTTTTACAAAGCAAATTATTCTCTAATTCTGGCCGTGTTACGAAATTAATGGATCTTAAATGAGGATGATTTGACCAAACGAATTTGGAACAATCGTTGATGCAATTGATACATAATGATGCGATCATGAAGAAGACATGGCCAGTGACTATACTCCATCAGGAATTTGAGGAAATGTGGCATGTGACAACGGTCTCTAGCAAATTTCTACATAGTACCATGGAGGAGCATGCTGACTGGTTGCCCCACTGCCTGGTATGGAGGCTCCAATTAAAAGGATCAAAGAAAAGCTGCAGAGAGTTCTACACTCAGTCAGCTCCTTCATGGGCACTAGCCTCCCCACCATCGAGGACACCTTCAAAAGGTGATGCCACAAGAAGGTGGCATCCATCATAAAGGATCCTCACCATCCAGAGCATGTCTTCTTCTCCTTACTGCCATTACAGAGGAGGTGTAGGAGTCTGAAGATGCACACTCATTATTTTAGGAAGCGCGTCTCCCCTCCACCATCAAATTTCTGAATGGTCCATAGACCCAAGAACATTACCTCATTATTTACTCTCTTTCTACATTATTTGTTTATTTATTATAACTTACAGTGTTTTATGCCTTGCACTGTACTAGCTGCCACAAAACCATGAATTGAACAACATACATCAGTGGTAATACACCTGATTCTGACATTGTGAAAGGAGAGATTACCTTATCGGCTTCTTGAACATCACAGATTTTCTCTCCAGTAGATGGGTTATAGGTTTGCAACGTCTTTCCACTTGCTGAATGATGCCACTCATTGTTAATAAAAAGCTGGTGAGACAAGTAGCAAGAAAAGTCAGTAAAGAGACTACTCTCTCAGGCGACCAGAGCATAGTATTTTTACTGTTGTCGCACATGTGAGAAATAGATGCCGTTCTCCTGATCTTCAAAATATCTGACTGCCATTAATAAAATTCATCATTAATCTCCAGCAATTATTGAACCATAGTATGATACAGTAAAACAGTAAGCCATTTCCATCCTGATATCTATAATCACTTCCTTCCCAGAATTGCTCACAATATTTCAGTTGGAGCCTAATTTGTATTTCATAAGGATAATTTTTTCCCTCCTCTGCACTTCTATTTGAAACAATCCTCCTTTCACTAGACTACCCTTGGGTCCCAGTATGATTGGTCAAAATTGTCCTCTTGGATAATTATATTGCTGAGTTCCTGTATCATTTTCAGACATTGAGAAATTAACTTCATAGCCAAGACTAGACCATTATTTATATGGTTTTTTCACTTGGACACATTAAGAACTTTTACTCCTACACATCAATTTCACGTTTCTGCTATCCATTGACCCATCGAGCCCCTTCCTGTTCTGATCACTGTATGACATCTTGAAAATTCTACCACAGGTACCTTCTGTATCATTTTATCAAAGGGTATGATCAAAATGAAGATTTATTTAACTGTTAACCCAGAGATTTATAGTTTAGAGTGGGGTGGTCAGAGGGTAAGTTGGCTAATGTCACAAAAACAAGTAGGAGAATTTGTTATGTTGAGGATATTTTACTTCTTCAACTGGTTACGAATAGGTTGAGTGAGTAGAAACAATTTGGAAAATAGACTTTGATGTTCGGAAGTGTAAAGCTATGTACTTTGGCGAAAGGAATCTGAAGGCAGACTATTATCTAACTGGAGAAAGACCGCGGGTGTGCCAAGTACAGAAGGATCTAGGTGTTCTTATACACAAATCATAAAAGTAATTAGCCGGTAGGTGCAGCAAGTGAGTATGGAAAGGAAATGGCACGTTGGTCTTAATAGGTCCGCCCAGTTTAGGGAAGTACGACTCACGCACAGACTGTACGTCAAGCAAGGGTTTGAAAGAGCAGTGGCATAGATTTTCTGATTGCTGTAGGACTTCAGGCATGTTCTGTCACCCGGGAACTTGGTTCATGTCTTCATTTCCCACTTGTGACCTGTTGAGGTTATGAATGGTTCACAGGAACAGAACCCTGTTGTAATCTGGTGAGGGCCTGTATAGTAAGAGGTTTAGGAGTCAGAAATAGACAAATATTGCTACAGGAGTACTGAGTACTGGTGAGGCCACACCTCGAGTACTGAGCACACATTTAGTTCCCCTATTTACTGGGTTGGGAGGCAGTGCAGACAAAATTCACCTGGCTATTGCCTGCGAGGGGAGGGTTGTCCTGTTACAAGCAACTGAGGAAATTAGATGTTTAATCTCTGGAGTTTGGAAAGATGAGGATCAATATCTTACTGAGACACATAAGAATCTCAGAGGTGTGACAGAAGAGATGTCAAGATGCTCCCACTTCTGGGAGGGCATCAAAACAATATGGTTACATGGTGGGTGGGTGGGGAGGGGGTGTTGTTGCTTAAAACTGACCTGTGCAGGAACCTCTTCTCAGAGAGGCTGGTGAATCTCTGGAATTCTCTGCCCCAGAGATAGTAAAAACTGGATCATGGGGTGGTGGGAGAGGAAATAGATATAGTTTTGAAAGATCCAGGAACTAAGGAACATGTGGAATTGGATTGTGTGTTGCTTTATTTTCCAGCTTCTGCCATCTCTTATATCTCTTGTGAGCATTTGGGAGACCGATCCTCCTGATCAGATGACACAAGAGATTTTGCAGATGCTGGAAATTTTAAGCAACGCATTGATCGTGTGGATAGTCAGAGGCTTTTCCCCAGGGCTGAAATGGCTAGCACGAGAGGGCATAGTTTTAAGGTGCTTGGAAGCAGGTACAGAGGAGATGTCAAGGGTAAGTTTTTTTACACAGAGAGTGGTGAGTGTGTGGAATGGGCTGCCGGTGACGGTGGTGGAGGCGGATGAGATAGGGTCTTTTACGAGACTCCTGGACAGATGCTGTAGGTTTTCTATGGTTCACACACAATGTTGGGGGCACTTTGGAAATCGGCAGCAGCTATGGAGGGAAATCAAATCGACCTTCAGGCAAGACCGTCCATCAGGACCGACACACAAAATCCAGGTGGAACTCAGCAACTCAGGCAGCATCGATGGAGATCAAAGGAGGGAATTAAACAGTGGGGGTCTGGAACCCAAACCCTTGATCAGTACATGAGGGCAGCTGGAAGCATCCAAGCCAACGAGAATGGAGATTGACACAGGCTCAGGGACAGCTTTTATCTCACTGATTTCAGAATAGTTTGTACCATAAAGACAGTACGGTTTAACTCTCAATCTACCTGCGCCCCGCACCCCCCACCCCCCGCCCCACTTTGCACCTTATTTCTCTCCCTGCCCCGCCCTTTCTCTGTAACGGCGACAGTAGCTGCAATCTGATTATTTTTCTTCTTTTCGCTACCTGGACGTATTCATGAGGAATGATCTGTCTGGGAGGCACTCAAAAGCTTTTCATTGCATCTGGGCAGTTGCAACGCATACAAACCAATTACCATTGCAAGCTCGCTTTTTAAAATAAAAATCTCACCGGCAGTAGTACCGCCCGATGTCTCTTCTCCACAGAAACGTGAATGGATTAATTGCGGTGCGTGTGGCGGATGTGGGCTAAATTTACCCCGCCCAGGTCTTTACCTCTCATAACTTGCAACATCCTGGGCGACAGGTGCCTCTAACGCCCTCCCTCCATGCGTTCCCTCAAATAAAGACCGGCACTTCCACCTCAACATCTCTATAACGCCTCACTCACCCTTTTCACTATAACCATGTCACAATGTGACAACGGTTCCCATTTTCTGCAATATTTACAACCATTGTCATCAACGGTAGAAGACTCTGGTTAATATCACAACAATCACCTCTGCCGCGTACACCAGCGGGGGCCGGACGAAGGTGCAGACGGTGATTTGCTCCCAATACCGGGGCAGAAAGGTTTGCAGAGTTGTTTTACCACGACCGAAACTGCCATTTCTCAGAACATGCACCTTTCTAACCCGACGAGGAGCCGGCGGGACATGAAGACCGAGCTGCCCCCGGACCGAAGTCTTACCGTATCTTGCACCATTCACAACCGTTTCCCCTACAACAACCAGAGTGTAATTTGAGAACCTGTCCTAAACCGCTGATCTTAGTACAGGACCCACGACAGGAGAGTCTCTATAACTCATCGTGACGATGAACGGTCTTGACCCGAAACGTCGACAGTTTATTCATGTCCATAGATGCTGCCTGAGTCGCTGAACATTTTGAGTGTGTTGCTCTGGATTTCCAGCATCTACAGAATCCTTTGTGTTTCTGAGTCTTTACAACTTTAACCCGTGCACCATCAAGTGACCTATATATGCTTGAAATCGGACCCCAAAGTACAATCAATTTAGAACCAGGGCCCATTGAATGGGGCTTCTTTTAATTGTCCCATTCCCGTCTCTGCACCATTTGCTTCGACCTTTGCCGAGAGCTGGAGTGAACATTTAATCTCCGTCGAAGTCACTTTCGGCACTTCTTAAATCTCATTTCTCGATCGGTTTAATACATAACTAGATCCTTTAGTGATACACAAAACCGACCCTTTCCTGAACAGCTACATCCCACTGAAATCTAACGCTCTTCGCTTTGAGTTCCTTCGGTAACAAGCAACCAAGGTGCACGGTTGGTATTTAACAACTTTTAAATAAAACCCGAAGAGAGAGCCTTTCTAAAAGCGAGGAATGCGGTAAAGTGAAGTTGTGTACACCTTTGTTTTACTTTTTACAGTTTATCGGAGTCATTAAGATCTCCTATTTATACTCTGTTTAAGTCTGCAAAAGAACAGTATTTATAATACTCCTCTGTGCACCACAGATGGATGTATAACAGTCTATAAATATTTATATAATAGAATACTGATTTATTGACGTCGGGTCCGTAAATTTAATCTGTCGGCGAAATAGGGATTAACCGCTTCCAAGGAGATATAAAAGAAAGGAGAGTAGCTCCCTGGAACAGTCTCATGAATGAATCTTTACAGCTGGCACACAGGCGCTCTGGCAGTTTTACAAGGCGAGTCACAAATCCCCATAACTCATGCTGTTGGGTTAAGGTATTCGGTATCAGCTGGTACCGTGCCGCAGCGCATCGACACTAGGAAGTAGCGCAAGCAGTCAGATAGGTCCTCTGCACTTCATCTGTCATCGACCCCCGACACTTTCCAAACCCTCGTCTCCTCGGCTTCCACAGGCTGGGCGTCACTGGGAGGGCGCGGGGGTGAAGTAACGGCGGGATGATACTTGGGCTGATGCTGAATTCGATGTACTATCAGGTGCGCAAAATGCACAAGAACCAAACACAGCGCCCCAGTCATCGCCCACTCCTCTCTGACACCACTTATGGGGCCACGTTTCATTTTAAAGTCATCTTTTGGAAAAGGATTTTAACTGTGAGGATCACTTTCCTGGCACTATTTAACCTGACCTCCCGAGGAACACCTACCGGGAGTAGTCTCAATCCGATGCAAAATGAGATCCCTTTAATATTGTTCAAAGAATTAGAGTTGATCAATGTTAAAATGGTTTACAAGTTTCTTGCTAATATTTTTGCTTTTCACATTCAACATTCGGTCTCAGTCCGCATTAGCGACCTTGGTGATCTCAGTGTTGGAAAAGACGTATTTAGTCTTAAAGAATCGAAATTATTGCAATTAAATCGTTCTGGATCACGCCTATTAGCAATTGTTTCCACACTGAAAATATTTATTGAATTAACAATGGAAATTCCGATCGTTATGCGTCTTTATTGAGACAAACCTAAATGTCGCTTCGCATGAGAAGGTGAGGGAGATTTTTGTCTCTCTTCTTAAACATGCTTATTTGCAATTTGGAATAAACACGTCCTAGTATCCATGACATTTACACAAAGAATGCATCAGCGTTATTGCGCGCTCAGCTCTGCATTTTACTTGTTCGTCTCCGCCTTTTATTAAGTGTGCTGGCGGGTGTTATTTGACTGGAAATTGTATGCAACCAACCTCTCGTATTGTCACTCACCCGTGTGAAAACTGGCGACCAGGTATTTGCACTTCATTAAGGAGAATTGTTTGTTGCTAGAACTTGAATGTTTTAAACAGCTTAAATTAAACCAATTCTCATTCAAGCGACGATGATGAGACCATCAGAGTTTTCCATTACTAGTTATGCAGGCTGTATCTTTTGTGTCTCAAGTACATCAGTCACAAGATTTTATAAACAAAGAGCTTAATTGAACTTAAATGACCAGAGAAGAAATTTAGATTTCTCCCACACATGGTCTGAATGGATCTAAGGCCCAGAAAGTAAACCCAGGTCAAAACGTTGTTCCAAAACCAGTTCAGTGTCTTGTGCTGGAAAGTGAAGGTGAATAAACGTGAACGCAGAACACTTCTGACTACATTGTTCCTCTCCCTGATGCCTTCACAATAACCTGCTGACATTCAGTCGTCAAAACTGGGTGACAGGGTCAGAATGGACAGAATGGGTTATCCAAGGAACATGAGTTCAGGCCTTCCAGAATAGAGGAAGAAAAAAGATCTGAAGTAAATAAAGCCAAGAAATATTTCAGCTGTCTTATTTCTTGTATTCAAATTCATTTCTCAGTAATGGCTGGGCTTTTGGGTGAATTTTGGAATATTTTGACAGTCAGCAATTTGCTTTTATCCAGTGTGTTTATGTAGGGCTAAACACTCACTTATGGGTTTATGGTGCTTGCTGGTGTAGGAAAGTGATTCCAAGGTATTCATTTCATGGCACACTTAAGTACACATCAGTCCAAAGAAACAGTTAGGAACAATAGGAAGAAAAATATTGTGGTCTTTCAATCCTCTATACAAATCCTCTGTATAGCTGCTCCACATTTAACTCCCAAGCCTTGATTAATTTGTCATATTAACATCAGGTGGTAACCTATGGCTTTAAGAAGACCACTTTAATCCTAGTACCCCCCAACCAAAAACAGGAAAATATGCCTTAATGAGGACTGCACAGTGGCTCTAATGTCTACTATCATGAAGTGCTTCTAGAAGCTAGTCATGGCATTCATCATCAGCTCCAGACTTCCACCACAATTTGACCACCACCAAAATAGGTCTACAGTGAGTACCATCTCCCTACACTCTTCTCTGAAGCATCTGCACAGTAAAGATATCTACATCAGACTATTGTTTCTTGACTATGGCTCTGCTTTCAATACTGTACTGTTATTCCATGCAAACACATTATCAAACTCTGGACCCTGGGAGTTAATGCTTCCCTCCGCAACTGGATCCTTGACTTTCTGACCAACAGGCCACAAACAGTAAGGATAGGCATCACACCTAGGAAAGTTCCAGGGAAGTTTTCTTAATCAATACATAGAAGTCCCAACTAGAGAGTGTGCAATACTTGATTTGCTATTAAGGAATGAGACAGGTGACAAAGGTTTGTGTAGGGGAACACTTTGCATCTCTGTGTCTTGATATCTCTAACTATAATAAACAAATTATAATACTAAGGGACTAAGACAAATGTAATCCATCAGAAACGTGGATGAGTAAAGGACATGAGGAATGGGGCAGCAGAAGATTATTGGGCAAATGTATTTCATATCCATTTTTCAGAAGCTTTAGCCTTTATGAAAAAGGATCTAGTGCTTTCCCAGCATATGCGATGGATAAACTATTCTCAGGCTTCCAGCCGGGTACAGGTATCGATTACATCGGATGTTTCAGTGTCAAACTCTGCCACTTTCATCAGGGGTGAGACCTGGTGGGAGAGCTGAAATTTGATTGGATGAGGACTAACCAATCAGAAGGGATGGACGGACAATGGGGGTATCAATAACACCAGACTAGACATACCCAGGCATCATTCCTGATGAAGACAGCAGAGTTTGTCATTGAAACATTGGTTATAATTGATACCTCTACCCGGCTGGAAGCCTGAGAAGAGTTTATTCATTAACCTACATCATCACACATGTACCGTTGTATTCTTTCTCTGCTGGACGGTGAGGCGAATAGTACTATTTACTTTTGCTCATGTCGGGTACAGGCACTAGATGCAGACATCTGATGTGACACAGCTCCTATAGTGAGATACACTTACTATGGTAGTAAATCTACACAGAAGTAAAATTAACACAGCTACACACCCTCTGCTTAATCATGCAAGCTCAGTTCTCACAGCTGGTTAACAAGCTCTACTCTGTCACTTGTGGCATGACATCACATTCCTGGCTTCAACTAATTTCATAGGAAATGGTCGGTGTATGGAATGAGCTGTCAGAACTGTTTGAGGCAGATATCTGAACATTTAAAAGACACTTGCACAAGTACATGGATAGCATAAGGACATAGGCTAAATGTAATCAAATGGGACTGTATTAGATGGAAGTTTGGTTGACGTGAACCAGTTGGGTTGAAGGACCTTTCCCTATATTGGATGACTCATTGACTAAGTGGGGAAATACCAGTAGGAATTAAATTGCAGCATAATAATTTAAAATTATTTTGTAAGCTGTTTGAACAAAAATGTTCAAATATAGAAAATGCTGGAAACACCCAGCAGAGAAGGCAGAGCATTTGCAGAAGGGAAAACTAACCCGAAACATATACTGGTTCTCTTTCCACAGATACTGCCTGACCTGCTGAGTGTTTCCAGTGTTTTCTGTTTTTATTTAAGGTTTCTGGAAGCCACCTTTTTTTTCTGATTTTCATTTGTTTTACCAAATACGTACACTTCAATAAACATGAGAATATATTTTCCATTAGTCCACCGTGAAATCTGGCAAATATCACATGACTGGGGAAAGCATTGTGCTTTCATAATGTGTGGCTTTGGATATTTAATGCACAGGTTATATACAGCATATTTTAAGACTTTATAATGCCTCAGTGAATCATATGGCATGATATGCTACAATATCAAAATAGCTCAGTTTTCAATCAATGTAATTTCAGCTCTACTTTTAAATATCATCAGAATTCTTTTAACTACATTGCAGGCATTACATGCTTTAAAATTATAGATTGCATAGAGCAATTAGCAACCATAATTGTACTCTGGATTCAGAAATGTCACTATAAGTTTTGCTCTCAAATTTAACAACATCATTTAACCAATTAAATTATAGCTTTATTACTCAGTCCCACCTTCCCACCCTTGATAATTTCATATCCTATTTTGCTACTGTTACTGCATAGAAGTGTTAAAACTGGTTTTCCAGTCATGATTAGTTGCAAAAGTTGGCGCTATCTTGAGGCACAATGCTGAGGATTCACAAAAGGAGCATGAGATTTGGCTTGGTAATGTTTCAAATACAAAAAAAAATGTTATTATGGCAAAACAGTTACATACCGTAATCATTACATGTATTAAAATAACATTGAAATTCTTAGTTATTGGGATGCTGACATGTATAGAGCAGTGTCCTTACATCTATAGGATCTAATGTTTAGACTTAGGTCAGATAAATGAGTACAAACTTCCTGTATGTACCAACTATATTACATGTGAAAATTTAGTTGGCAGTTCACTCCTAGTACGTTCAATGGCTCAATGGTTCCATTTAATATCAGAGAATGTATACAATGTACAACCTGACATTAACCTATAAAATTTGAACCAGCCACCAAGTTTAAAACTAGGGTTGCATTTTTCCCAGGAAATCGACACAGAGGTGTTAGAGATGTTAGGCCAGTTCTCCCAAGTCACTGTATCTAAAATTGTTGCAAAGCAAAGGGTCATCAGGCTGACCTTTGGCCAAACTACTTATGTCAGGTGATGCTGACAAACTTTACCTTAATATCATGACAAATGGAAAATGTGCTCAAGTAAGATAAAAAGGCAATTATTTTATTTTAATGTCCCTTTTTGGAGCATTATGGGGGATCTATGTGACCTCGAATCTTGGAGTGGGATTGGGGAAGGGTGAGAGGGTAGAGAGGATGGTTTAATCAGAATGAGACCAAGTGTGACTGAACAATGCAGAAACTATTATGCAATCAAATATCTGATTGCCAAAGTTTCTCTTTGGCCCCTAACACTAAAAATGTTTGAACATTATTGGTGCATGTCTCTCTCTGCCTCCAGTTCCTAATGCACTGACCCTTGCCCTGTTTAGGTCTCAAAATGCCCTGTATTCCTTCATATGGTGGGGGGGGGGTGGAACAGGTGATGGATTTCTTCTCAACAGCCTGCCTATACCATTCTTAATTCAGGGATGGAACTATAATAGATCTTGAAAAAAAAAATGTATGAACAATTAATTCAGACATATTATTGTCTGCTATCTTGAATTGTTTCTCATACGAACCAGAATGTTAGCATATCTGTACAATGATATAGAATCAAATTTAGAACCTTTGCAGTTATGTGCCTTTTCAATGAATGCTAATTTGTGTGAATGTGATATTAAGCTATTTCATATCAGGTTTTAATTTCTACATCATTTTATGAAGCAGGCATCCTGGACATTGCTTGGGAAATCATAATGAGCATCGCCCTAAACAAATACTTTGTACACTTGAAGCAAATTCTTCTTGCTGCAATGTTAATACAGCCTTTGAACTATTTAAAGTGAACAATCCAATGTCTCCAATCAACTAGTAGCTAGTGGAATTTGGTAGAGGTGTGTTGGTACATCACCCACAGCAATTCCAGTTTCTTATTTCATAGCTCCAGTAATGAAGGGTTCTACCAATAATGTCTGTTCTTTTAGATGTTGCTTATTCCTGTTTTTAGTCCAGACATCCAGTAGTCAATGCCTTTCCTTTAATTATATACATAGAATTATATAGAATTTAACAGCATAGAAACAAGTTATTGGCCCAGATGGGCTGTGCCAACAAATACAACATATTCTTCTATTCTTTCATCCATTCTCTCTACCCTTATATGCATTTTTGCTACTTGTTCCACCTATTTCTAGTAGAGAATAACTTATTCTATTGTTTTTTGAATAGGGCCATTGCTTCTAAAGTCCTTATTATTTGATACATTTAGTTTTTTCAGATTCCTACACAAGTGGAACCATGTTTATAGCAATCCTATTGAACCTCCCCATAATTCTAAAAGTCATTTCAGGTTACCTCCAAAATTCACTTTTTAAGATAAAACTTTTTAAACTTGCTAAACCTGCCCAGGGGACCAGAAATAAAGAATAATTCTTTAGGAATTGGACAGTGAGACAGGGATGAGGCGGTGGAGAGATTTGAATACAAGGACAGGAATTGTTGTGTAAAGTACTGACATTTTATCTCTTGGACTACTTAGATAAAATTGAGAAAGTATTTCACAGCAAAAGCCTACATCTAGAAAAGGGCATGGTGGCTTTGGGAAAACCTTAAATAGAAATGCCTCTGAATTACAAATATCCATGAGCAAATTTTGTTTTGGCCTTTGCCAATATTATTTATTGTTTAGTACACATTCTGTAATATGTCTTGTATTTGTGATTGTGATTAATACCCACTATTTCTATGCTACACTATAAAATGGAAATGCCCCAACTTTGAATTCTAGTTTGGTGTCTGCCCCTGAGAAGTAGATTTGGGTGTGTTTCAAATAGCAAAATAATGACAATAAACTAAATGATATTTTGCACAAGAGGAAAACTATGTCACAAATTCAAGTGATAAATCATCATGACAAGATTCAGAAGTACTTTTTAATTATGACGTTCTTCCTGGACATTACATGTAATATCAGTGCTTATGAGACACAGTTCATTCCTCAAGAAACACAGAATTAAGTGAATTCAACTGTGGAAAACTGTACAAAATGTTGGTCCCTGCACTTGTGTCCTTAGAATAATGCATCCAGGCCGCAGGGAATGATTCTGGAAGTTTAATCCTGGGTCAGGGAATAAAAGGACAGTTTGTATCTATGTGAGAACACTTACTCTATTTAAGAACCTAAAAGGATGTCCTGTCTATGAGATCCATCAGTAGGTAGCAGAGGATGGATCAATATTTATTTTAAAAGGGGTTGTTCTACTCTTTTTCCTTTTAATGTTCAATAATCTTTAAATTGATTTACAATCTGCCATAATAGCTGGAGAATTAACCACAAACATTTCTCACGGATGTTGTGGAATGTTTTTGCATTTCCAGCCTCACACATGTTTTGTTACCGGAAGATTTTCCACATCCCAAATAATGGTTTCCCACGTGAGGAATAACTTTAGGTGAATGGAGGATTGAATGAATGGGAATTTCTTATATTTTAATTGATTTAGTAGCTGGTTGCAACTTCATTCCATAAAAATAATTCCTTTCTCATATGTGGCTTCCTGCTTTGAGAGTTCTCGACTCCCATGCTCAGAAAGGCAGACATCAAATGCTCAACTATTGTTGAAGCATTAGCAGCTGTTTGGCTCCTAGTGTCTTCCAACTCATGGAATGACACAGTGTTGTAAATATTCTGGAGTCTCATGCGCACTGGGCACCTGTGCCGAAGACAATGCAGGAAATTTCATATCCTGTTCCAACTTAAGAACTTCATTTCCGGCTCTTTGGAACATTCAGTGCTGACAATTATCATTGTAATGGAAGAGATATGAGCCTGGGAAATACGAGTACTGAGAAGTATTCAATTTTACAATATAATTGTTGCGCAGATTTAATAGTATAAATTCTGAACAGTTATACTATGGCCATTTATCAATTGTTATTAACATCCTGCTATGCTTGACTCCAGTATAATCATTAGTTTATTACATATTTGCCATGAAACTGTATACATGATCATATTGTGAGGATCCTGAAGAGATACTAAACTAGAAGTAGGAGAATCTCCAGTTCAGCATTATAGTGCCTCCAATAAAGCCACAGTCACAAGGATAAATAAATGCAGTTTTGATTCTCACATTATTTCATCACCTGAAAGTTCATGCGAGGATTAAATTTCAAAATCACTGCATTAATACTCCTGATCAATTTTAATTTGTTCCTAGGGAATGAGTTTCACTTACGTGTTCATGGAAAAAACAGCGATATTCACGTGGGATATTGATGCCAAGTCTGGGCAACCATAGAAGCAGCTCAACATTTGTCTCTGCCATATCTGAATAGCTGTGTATGCTTGGAGAAATGAACATAACTGACTGAAGTCTATAATTCTGGGAGGAAACAGGACAGTGCAATGAAGGCAGAAGATCGGGGCTGAGAGGAAAAATGGATCAGTTCATCATGACTGACGGTTCATGATTACCTAACTCTGCTCCTGTACCTTATGGTCTTCCGGTCTTATGTAAATTCATGATTTTATCTGAGAATACTAAACAATATGATTCAAATGTTTGGTTTCCATCCATTTCTCTTTTACAGGTAGATTGTGGAGTCAGTAAAAAAATGTTGGTGGTTTAGCAAACATCTAAGGAGCACCAAAGGGAGAATATAGACATTGAAATATAAACAAATAAACAACAAATAAGCAAATCCATAAGCAAATGAATGGATGAATGAAAAATTGAATGAATGAAAAGACTAATACCTAAATAGAGAAAATTAAAATCAGTTCAGCCTCCCTCCTCCATAGAATTTTTTGCCAACTGTCAGTTCAGCAAGAAGCTCAGGAAGTATTCTTGGAATGAGCATTCTTGTAATCAGATAAAAGTTAAATAAAAGTATGATTGAAAGGCATTTTGCATAAATAAAGGCCTTACTTTTCAACTAGATTGATATCTTTGTTAGATGTTTTGATGTGAGCCATATGTGGCACAGAGTTTGAAGCCTCAGCCTCACCACACCTGATTAGGAACAGCTATCTCTGCCTTTCAAAGTCACTGCAAGTGCCATTCCCCAACATAAACTGAATGCAAATCCCAAAATCTTAGTCATACCCCTCCATACTTCCAGTGCAAGAAAACTCTCTAAGTTCTCTGTTGAAGAAAGCAGTAAGAAGCATTAAAAGATATTCTATTTGAGCCGGTAGTTTAGATCATTGATTTCTGATTTGGGGATGGGCATTGTCCATTGTACAGTTCACACAATGTGCCTGTCATCAACACATCCTTAATCTGATATCCTTGCATAAAATTTATCTTTCTATCAAAGTCCTTTGACCTCAGCTATAACCATGCTTCAGATATTGAGAGCAGAAGTGAAGACAGTTTGGATTCTGGATGGACCCAGAGCTGGAATCCAAAAGTGACCCATCTCATTCACCGCACACTAATTATGTAAACACAATTATGTCAAAAAACATTTAATATTACTTTTGAGACTTTGAGGGAGCAATTTAATATCAATATTTTTCAACGATTATTTTACTTTTCTATTATAGTTCCACCACACTAAGACGTGCTCTGTTTGTGATTTTGGATTTTGATTTCCTATATCAGCCATTTGTTTTGGTTTAGGAATTAGAGGTGAGACCATGATTTACATATGTATGTGTGTGTTTGTGTGTGTGTGTGTGTATGTGTGTGTGTGTGTGTGTGTGTGTGTGTGTGTGTGTGTATGTATGTATGTGTGGGGTGGGGTGCTGCAGGGGTTTTGCAAGAGTGATTCTGTGCATACTGTATACTTAGTGCTCTTGAGCCTGAACAGGCAGTTGTATTACACTTGTATGAATGAATTTGATGTGACCTGAGTAGACCTGCAAAGGAATAATGAGGGATCCAGTCTTAGCCAATTACTAATCTAAGCAACCCTTCCCGTTAATTTCAACCCTTACCTTCACCAAAAGATTTACAATACATATTTGAATCTTAAATGTACATGTCACAATATTCACTGGAAACTTTATATTTTTTAACATGTATCATGTTTATTTGCTCCCTTGAGGGAAACACTGCTTTAGGCAATGTGTTTAACAAATTAGTAAATACTTTCGCAAGCATTTACCATATTGTCACACAGCATCCAGGGTAAATCTTTTTCTTGGGTTTGAATGATTCCAGGTTCTGTTTCTGCACAAACCCATTTGCACAATTTGGAAAGGTTATAACACCTAATAATCGCCAACCCCACTATTTGCAAATGTAATGGAAAGTCATATTTAAGGAAAGTAAAAGTAATGCAAGCAGTGGCCGTGTGAGAGTACAACGCTAGTTAAAATGGTGTGATTGCTTCCTTTAAAAGATTCTTAAAAACAGAGTTGAAATTTGCCCATGAGTCATAGGTAATAGTGGCTGCTGGAAAATATTATCTTTTAATACTATTGTGAATGATGAGGTATTCCTGATGAGTTTTTAGAGTTTCAATGAGTCACAGATGTGTTTTTTTTCTCTTTGTTGTCACACTAAACTGCCCTATTTGCATCTCAAACGTCAGCAGGAAGTTTAAAAAAAAGTGTTTCCAATCATCACTAATAACAGGAGGTACAGTACCCCTTATAACCATTAAACGAAGAATTATTTCCATATACTCTGCTGCCTTTGAAAACTTAATGTTTTGTTTAGCATTTCTAAGTATTAGACATTTTAATATACAATACTTCCCAGTAAAGATACTGAGCTTTGAATTTTAAATGAATCCCTTGCATGTTTATTCATCAAATAACAATGAAATCCAATAGTTGTCCTTATGTGGATTCAAAGGAAGTTTAGTTATTTAATTATGTTTATTTTAGCAATCAGCTTAAAGTATTAGTGCAGTGTATGCAACAAGAGATTGCATTCTTGTATCTACTTCTACTGCTTTTAATATTCTACATTAGGAGCGCTGAGGGAGTCCACACACCAGGAAATAGGAGACTCAATGGTCTGAGGAAATCAGCTGAAAGTTTTACTTTAAGTCATAGAAAAGTACAGCACAGAAACAGGTCTTTTAGCCCAACTAGTCCATGCTGAACCATTTAAATTGCATACTCGACCTGCACCAGAACCATAGCCCTCCACATCCCTACCATCCAATAGGTACATTTAATGTCAGAGAAATGTATATAATGTATCCATGTACCTGTCTAAACTTGTTTTAAACATTGAAATTGAGCTCACATGCACCACTTGTGCTGGTAGCTCGTTCCACACTCTCAAAACCCTCTGAGTGTAGAAGTTTCCTCTCCTGTTCCTTTTGAACTTTTCACCTTTCACCCTTAACCCATGACCTCTGGTTGTAGTCCCACTCAAACTCAGCAAAAAAGCCTGCTTGAATTTACCCTATCTATACCCCTCAATTTTGTGTACCTCTATCAAATCTCTCCTCAATCTTCTGCCTTCTAAGGAATACAATCATAACCTGTTCAATCTTTTCTTATAACTCAAGTCCTCCAATATCAGCAATATCCTTGTAAATCCTTGTAAATTTTCTCTGTACTCTTTCAACCTTATTTACATCTTTACATCAGGTAGGTGACCAAAACTGCACACAATACTCCAAATTAGGCCTCAACAACGTCTTATAAAACTTCAACATAACATCCCATCTCCATCTCACAATACTTTGATTTATGAAGGTCAATGTGCCAAAAGCTTTCTTGATGACCCTATCAACCTGTGACTCCGCTTTCACTGAACTATGGACCTGTATTCCAGATCCCTTTGTCCTGCCGCACTCCTCAGTGCCCGACCGTTCCCTGTGTAAGACCTACCCTGGCCGGTCCTGCTGCACTCCTCATACTGAACACAGCCTACCCCATTACCTTTCAAATCATTGTCGGTGACTTCAATCAGGTGTGTTTGAAAAAAATCTCTGCCCAATTACTATCAACTTATCAACTGCAGCCCCAGAGGTCTCAACACATTCAACCACTGCTATAAACTATAACGAATGGCAAACATTTGATTCCGAGACCACAGTTTGGGAATCTGATCATTTGGTTATCCTCTTTCTACCCGCATAAAAGCAGAGGCTAAAATGAAAGGCCACAAACGTAAAGACAGGAAGCAAAGGGGTCGCTATGGGATTTCTTCAAATCTGTGGACAGGGTCGTGTTCAAGGACTTAGCAAAGGATCTGAATGAATATGCTGTTGTTACAAAAACATTTGTAACCTTCTGTTCTGTTCTTGCTTTGACCTTCACAAACTCGCACAGGCCCTGATGACCCCTGTGACTTCAGTCTCTGAGGCTGATGTGACTTTACAAAAACATTTGTAGATGAGTGTGGCCCCACAATATCATTCAGAGTCTTCCCCAACCAGAAGCCCTGAATGAACCATGAGATCTGCAATCTATTGGGGACCAGACCAATGGTGTTCTGGTCTGGTGACCAAGTAAAATACAGGAGATCCCGTTACAATCTTCAGGAAGCGGCCTCACATGCGAGTTGGCAATTCCAGACCAAACTTGAATCACTGAAGGATACTTGACAGCTGTGGCAGGGCTTGAATGTTATCACCTCTTACAAAGTGAAACCAAGTGAAATATGTGAAAAAAAGTTTCGTTCCCAGATGAGCTCAATGCCTTCTGTTCTTGCCTTGACCTTCACAAACTCGCACAGGCCCTGATGACCCTGTGACTTCAGTCTCTGAGGCTGATGTGAGAGCAGCCTTCAGGATGGTGAACCCATGGAAAGTATTTGGCCCAGACGGGGGACCTGGCTGAGTACCAAAGACCTGTGCTAATCCACAGTCTGGAGTGTTCACTGACATCTTTAACCTCTTGCTTTGACAGTCTGAGTTACCCACCTGCTTCAAACAGGCTTCAACTATACTGGTAACTGAGATGATCTTGGTAACCTGCCTCAATTACTATTGTCCAGTAGCACTTATATCCTCTGTGATGAAGTACTTTGAGAAGCTAGTAATGAAACATATCAACTCCTGCCTGAGAAGTGACTTGGATCTGCTCCGATTTGACCTCTGGAGCAGCAGGTCAACAGCAGATGCCATTTCATTGGCTCTTCACTCAACCCTGCGACATCTGGACAGTGAAGATGCACACATCAGGATGCTCACTTCACCTGTGAATCTGCTGGCCTCGCCTGTTGTGTCCGGTGCTCCCGATGTGGCCTCCTCTACATTGGTGAGACCCGTCCTAGACTGAGGGGCTGCTTCATCATGCACCTCCACAACAACCGCACCTCCTTCCGATCAACGAATTCCCTCTCTCTTCTATTCCCCACTCTGACCTTTCACCCACCTATTACTTCCCCCTGGGTCCCCTTCTCCTTCCCTTTCTCTTATTGTCCACTCTCCTCTCCTATCAGATTCTTTCTGCTCCAGCTCTTAACCTTACTCACCCACCTATCTTCACCTATCACCCTCTAGCTAGCATCTTTCCCCTCCTTATTCTGGGATCTTCCCCCTTCCTTCTCAGTCCTGAAGAAAAGCCTTGGCCTGAAATGCCAACTGTTTACTCTTTCCATAGATGCTGCCTGACCTGCTGAGTTCCTCCAGCATTTTGTGTGTGTGATCAAGATTTTCTTCATTGACTACAGCTCAGCACACAAAACTATCATCCCTTCAAAAACAATCAATAAGCTCCAACACCTGAGCCTCAATACCTCCTTGTGGATCTGGATCCTTGATTTCTTCACTTGTAGACCTCAGTCCGTTCAGATTGGCAACAACATCTCCTCCACAATCTCCATCAGCATAGATGCACCACAAGGCTGTGTGCTTAGCCCCCCGCTCTACTCACTTTACACTTATGACTGTGAGGCTAAGCACAGCTCCAATGTCATATTTAAGATTGCTGACAACACCACTGTCACAGGCCAAATCAAAAGTGGTGACAAATCTGCATATGGGGGGGAAGATTGGAAATTTGGCTGAGTGGTGCCACAACAAGAACCTTGTCCTCAATGTCAGCAAGACCAGGGAGCTGATTATTGACCTCAGGAGGAAACCAGAGATCCATGAGCCAGTCCTCATCGTTGGTTCAGAGGTGAGAGGGTCAGCAACTTTAAATTCCTTGGTGTTATCATTTCAGAGGATCTGTCCTGGATCCAGCACCTAAGGGCCATTGCAAAGAAAGCACAGCATTGCCTCTAATTTCTTAGAAGTTTGTGAAGATTTGGCATGTCATATAAAACTTTGATAAACTTCTATACTGACTGGTTGCATCGTGGCCTAGTATGCAAACACCAACGCCCTTGAATGGAAAGGCAAGGATACGGCCCTCTCCACCATTGAGCACATCTACATGCACTGTCACAGGAAAGTAGCATCCAGCAGCAAGGACCTCCACCATCCAGGACATGCTCTCTTCTTGGTGCCATCAGGAAGGAGATACAGGAAACGCAGGACCCACACCACAGATCAGTAACAGTTATTCCCCCTCAACCATCAGGCTCATGAACCAAAGGGGATAACTTCAGTCAACTTCATTCACCCCATCACAGAACAGTTCCCACAAACTATGGACCCACTTTCAAGGACTCTTCATCTCATGTTCTCAATATTTATTTATTTATTTATATTTCTTTTCTTTCTTTTGGATTTGCATAGTTTTTTTCTCTTTTGCTCATTTATTGTCTGTCCAGCTTGTTGGGTATAACCTTTCACTGATTCTATTGTATTTCTTGCATTACTGTGAATACCTGCAAGAAAATGAATCTCAGGTTTGTATATGGTGACATATAAGTATTTTGATAATAAACTTACTCTTAACTTTGAACTTTGATTTATTCCACAGCTTGGGTTTGCCAAAATCTAACTTCAGAAACAATCCACAGCAGTTCTTATTGCTCCTTGTAAAACACTTTGCAAAAGAAGTGGAATGTGTTCGTTCCAACTTCCTTAGAGCAACAAATATGAAATATTAATCACTTCTGCAAAGTCCATCCCACAAAATGCCTAAATCATGTAAAAGTTATTTACCCTATATTTCCCTCTTTTTAAAATTGTAAATTAGATTAAAGGTTAATTCTAATTATAATCCTTTACAATATAAACAGCTTTCATTATATTAAATTTTATTTTCACGTGATACAAACTGTAAAGTTGCCATTCTGAGCAAAACTCAATAGAAATGGTTGATACAATCCTGCAAACTAAGTAATTCATGAAGATTTCAACTCAATGCACATAAAAATCTGCCTCAATTCCTTTTCCAGAGACACTATGAATGCCATTCTTAGATTGATCTACCAGGAGGCATCCATGAGGGATGCGGCTTGCCTCATGGAGTGAAGGAAAGGATTGACCAATACATATACCATTCTCTTTCTCCTAATGTCTTGTATGAGACCTACAGGGACTCGAGCAAATAAAATAAAATAGAAAAGAGCTTGGTAGATTGTGAACCACACTGGGATTTTTTTTAGAAAAGAATCTAACACAGTGCTGTACAACAGTAATCAAATGCTGAAACCCATTCCCCTTGAAACACTGTTAAAACACTGTGATCAAAAATGGTTATATATATTTTTAAATTAATTCCACCTCAATGCTTTTCCAGGAAATTCAATGCTAGAATCTTTACTAATAAAATTTCTTCCTTTTTGTGAATGTTTGCCAAGGAACCAATTCATTTTGTGTTGGATTATGAGCAGGCATGATGAGGGGAATAAATGCTGCATTACCAGCCGCTGTTGTTCTGTAATCTACCAACAAGATGTTGTTAGATTACAAATCAGTAGGGAGTGTGGAGTTTGGAAGGTCAGGGAAACAATGATACCCTCAAGATGGGGCACGATTTGCTAGTGAATCATCACTTCTTTAGCTGATTTTTAGAAGCTAGTAAATTGGACACTGCATAAGAGTCTGGCATGCTTGTGGCAACTTTTGATTTTTGATAGGATATTAATATGCATTATTGTTCTATTTACAAAGAACAAAGCTAGTTTTGGATTCTTGCATTTTGCATTCCAAAGTCATTCAAGGGAGATCTTCTGATAATTAGTGAGTAAAGACGAGAATCAAACAATGTAGGTAATGGTTTCTTTGCTACTAATCAGGCCCAACAAGGATTATAAGCATTAGGAATGTAGAAGTACTTGTGTCTTGGTGAGAATGCTCTGTGGGAGGGCTGTCTCACATTGATAGGAGGGGAGGAGAGAACACTGGCTATCTTTTACCATCTCACATCAATCTGTTATGAAACTGGGAATGTAACTTGACATTTTGTTATGGAACAAAATACTTGCACCAAATGTTTTCACTCTCGCGACTCTTCAATTGGTCACGAAATTTGCATATGGCAACAGAGCAAGCATAGGGCACCAAAATGTTTATTTTTCTTCTCTGACAACTTGTCCGTGGGGCACTTCTCCATCCCAAATGTTTGCTGATTTCCAGAATCTGGGACTCTGCCACAGTAACATATAATTGTAACCAATAATAAAAATGGTAATATCTTATGTTGCCTTCTTTTAAGTTTCTGATATCTTGATGTCCAATTACTATTTAACTTTTACTTTGTTCTAAAAGAAGAGCATTGTAGCATCATTCTGACAATGCATGTGAGCTGATTTTTAAACAGTCCTGGATAAAACAAAGTACCTGTTACTTGGCCACTCATTTCTGAAGATACAATTAGACAACTAGATTTCATGTCTTTTCTGCTTTTCTTCATTGGATAAAATGCTCTGCATTGTTAAAAAGTGGCAATTATGCTGTTGCGATCATTTCAGTAAAATGCAAGATTAGTTTGAAAAGTATTTTGAAAGTCTAACAGGGAAAAAGACTGTTTTACATTTACGGATTTTGCTTTACCAGCTTTGATCTAAATGTAGACAAATGTTTATGTGTAAATCTGGCAACAGGACAAACTCTCCATTAAAATAATAACAGACAGTTCATTGATATTTGACAATAAATATATGGTGGTATTCGGCTGGACTACACATACAGAATGTTCTGCTAAATTACATGTTATACATGATTCTAAACCATTTCTCTTTATTCTGCAGAAATTTGGTAACAGCACACTATATTTGCACTTATGTGTGCATAGACATACGTATATGTGCAGTAAGTACTTTTGTTTTAAGTGTATGTATGTAAAAACTGCCGTGTACGTAGAGATGCATCTTTGCATTGTAACATGCAATAACAGGCAATTCCACTGCTCCAATCCTTAATGAAAATTCATGTTATCAAGAGCATGGTCCCCTCATCAAACAGAGGAGATAGCAGGAATGTCACCTTCATTTGTAACAGCTCCATTTGGCCCAATCACCCTCCTTGGCAATGATGAATCACCGGCAGTATCCCTACCTTCGCCCGTTTGATCTCAGCTCAGCAAGACTTAGTTTTGATCTGAAGAGCTGCAGATCACTTGGGTCAGAGACAAATAGCTGAGACACTGACCTGCACAGTGGTAGGAGATATAACTTAGGCCAAAGCGATAAATGTACTTCTTGAACTCTCTCTGCCTATAATCTCTGATCCACTAATGCTATTTGCTTCTCATTTCTCCACATTTCCCTGAATTTATACAACCAAGATTCAAATGGCATTCAGATTAATTTGGCTATTTGTAACAGTTCTTATCATCGGAGTGTTTTAATACTTGTGAATATCTTTTGTTGATAACGTACTGTGTTTATCATTAACAAATGTTTTTCTAAAAAATTCAATTTTGTGTAATTCATTAAAGCAGACTCCTTCTACACCATCAACTGAAATAAGTGTGATGATAGTTATGGTTTAAGTACCAGATGCAAGAGGACACTGGAATGTTGTTGACTTCGTTGGTGTTTTAAAAGAACAAAAAAAATCCTGACAGCTCAAAGTGATTAACCTTTACATGAAGCTAGGCATGACATCCGAGGTAAAAATTTCAAACAAGATGTCAGCAGTTATGAGATAAAGGTGTGAAGTAACAAGCACCAGTTCTATAGCACCACAGCAAACCTGAGGCTTTCCACAATGTGGTCCTTTCTTCTCCTGTTCAATGCATCCATCTACTTCATCTGCTAGAACCCTTTCACAAATTTGATATAATGGTACTAAAGTGTGGAGGAAAGCTCATTACTGCTCCTGCTGTTTACAAGCCAGGATTTATGCTCAATAGATTGAACTTTCTGACACAAAATCACTAAATGGCTGGAACCACCAGCAATGCTTTCATTTGTGAAATTTATCACCCAGACAGTGCAAATACTTATCAACATGTGGAGGTGTGGAAGGCCATATTAATTACAACCAACACATGTAGTCTGATAACCAGCCATCCTTTAAAGAAGCTTCAATGAACACGCACTAGAGAAAGTTAATTCACCGCAACCATTTGGCCTTGCCTGGAATACAATATCACATCAATCCAATCCATTTAGTGGGGTTTAAACTCTCTAGAGAGGTAAATGAAGTTTAATGTTGTTGTTATTCCAGGTTCACTGCATCCACTCCCCCAGAGAGCTGCGCAGGCAAACAGCTGGGAGACACAACTACAAAGACCCCTACTCACACACAGCCACTTTGTGCAGAAAGGAAAAGGTCTTTGCTCAGAAATAAGTTATCAAGGACTTGTTTGTCTAATGAGACATTCATGCCTAAGTACAAAAGAAACATTTACTCAAAGAAAACATGCAGGAAAATTAGGTCCAATTTGTACTTGGTCAAAGCGTGAACCCATTACATGAGTAGTGTCAGATTTCCATCAAAACAATTTACTGCTAAAATGCTTGATCTGTGAGTATTATCCAATGCTGACTGTATTGCGCCTACTGCTGGAATGATTGCAGCTATTACTGAACACATGAAGAGATTCAACTATTAGTTAAATTGAAAAAAGCATACACTTTCAAAGAACCCATTAAAAAATTAAAATGTTGAACAATTTCATGTGATAATATAACAATGCACTGACTAACAGATCTTTTGCAGTATCTTGAAAGTGATTTCATGATTATTTTTAGCAGTTTTGTCAGGTGGAAAAGAAGAGCAGAGGTAAATGTTTCTGTTCCACAATTTCTAATTTGTTGTGGGGGTTACAATTGTAGATTATACTCTGCTAGATTGCTAGATACAACTGTACTCTGCTACATTTGAGCTCTCAAACATTCAGGTTTTGTACTGGGACCATCAGCCTAGTCACGTTTAATCTTCTGCAGGTAGATTCAATGGCTAGGTACATCTGAGACTTTGTTACCTGGTCTTTTGGTTCATGCTGTGAAATTCTACCCTTCTACATTTCCAAAATAAATAAGTATTGGTGGAATGAAGGAGCAAGTAAAGGTAATATATTGCACTGAGTGCCATTAGAAAACAATGATTACATGTGCTCTATGTGATTACCCTGCTTAAGTCATTAAGATATTTGTCAGACTATCTGTTTTGATATGGAAGCTTTCCTTTCATTGCTTTCCTCCAAGGCAGCTTCATCACCAAATAAATGGTGATATGAGTTCCTTATGTAGTATTTTTGGTGATTGGTTAATACTGATTTAAATAGATTAATAGTTTTGTGAAAGGATTACGCACTGAAACCTGCCGAGAATCGATCGTCCATTAACAGTAGAGTATAACCCCTTTTTAGAACAAGAAGGGGAATGATTTACACTGGAGTATGTAAATACTGAAGGTCACAAAAGATTTTGACACTCAAGGTCGTAAAAGATTTTGAGGTGGAAATGACATTAAGGAAACTATCAAGTTGTGATATAACAGTTGCGGCACCGCAGTTAACTCCAGCTCGTTATGGATATAGCTAAGATGACAAATACAAGACTTTCCTCTTGGTTGATTGTGCCAACAATTCCTCATTGTTACAGCTTAATGGAACGTGTAAAGAAATGAAGACAATTTTTGGAATTTACTGTTAGCTTCAAACAACACTCAAACAATGAACTGAGTCAATGCACTAAATCCCCTGGGTTACTCAGCTCTGGTGTCACAAACTCATAGTGATCTCAGTAGCTGTAAATTACTGGCATACTCTCACAGTTCCAAAAACCTCTAAACTTCCAACCACATGAACTAATCCACTTATCACTCTGCCTGCCATCTTGGCGGAGGGGTGGGGGGGGGGGTCACAATTCTGAAAATAGCTGACTACTGCTTGTGTTTTGTCTATGTTTTGACTTTGTAGTTTATTTCCAGAAAAATACTTCATTCCTAATATTCCTCCGGTAGTTCCGTGAGTTTATTGAGGTTACTCAATGTCACGGATCAGTTCCTGGACTGTTTTACATGAAATGGGACAGAAGCAGATGCAATATAATTGGTCCCAGTCGAGGAAGCAAACATTAGTCAAGATTCCCACCTCCAATCACTACTCATTGACACCTGCTGTAAGTGTACATAGATGATGTAGAATGAAGACAAGATCTGGGTAACCTGTGATGCCCCTGTGGTGAATAGTGACAAATCTCACACATGCATTGAGGCTACTTGCTCAAGATAGCAGAAAGCAGCTATCCACCCACAGAATCAATGTACGCGGCTATTGAATTGAACTTAGTCTTCATATGGAGCATTTCTGAATCTCTTTAAAATGTAAAATAAACTGAAAATGTCCAGTCCCACCTGCCAAACCTGGCACACAAGCAGCTACCAGAGTTTATGGATCATTATAAAAAACTGAACTAAGTTCACTGTGAGTTTTTTTTAGTCCCATTTCGCCTAACGCAGTAAAGATACACCCTTTCCAACACAGGAGGAAACCGCTTTTAGGCAATTGGCTTTAAAAAAAAGTCACTAACAGGGAAAGTAATATGTTTTATGCTGCCAGTTGTAATGGGTTTGTACTCAGGACCATCTCAGCGCATATACAAATGACAATTCCTAAGCATGCCTGAGTTTCTATGCCGCAAAAGCATAGAACTCGTACCTACACAGGAGTGCCTCTGCCTGTGCCAGGGCCGTCTCGCCATCTATGCGTGTAAACAAGGGCTATCCCACCCAGCATGAACTCAACAATTCTGTGTGAGGGAGGGTTGACCCCTCAGGTGTTCACGGGTGCCTCTGTACACGCGCACGGCTTTGTCCCTGTGCACGCGCAGAGCTCCATGCACATATGTTCCGAGACTCCCAACAACTGGAATTGTTTAGACGGCGACGCGGTCAGCAGGCAGACGTTCTACTGGATTTACACCTCGCACCTTGTCAAACTGAGGAGTGTAAATACTGCTGTGGGACAAGCTTACCATCCATGTCCAACAGCTGGAGTCCCTCAGCACGCTGAACGTGTGTGCTGTGAACTGGGTGCCGATGCCCCAATTGACTGTGAGCAGAAACGGTGGATGTTGTTGGAAGTGCCAGACCCTTTCGCCCCAGAGTCCGGCCCGGCCCCAGTCAGAGTTCGGGCTTGTAATCTAGCAGTGGGGGCACTGTCTTATTGTTTTCACTCCGGGTTTAATAACTGAATTACCGAGATCCAAACCCCATGATAAAGCGTGTGCGCGTGTACTGATGTTTGTGGTTAGTTTAGGAGACAATCAAAAGTAGATTTTAAGGTTTCAACAATGAAAATTATTGGCGGGGAGTAGGTGCATTTTTAGACCATCCTCTCCCAGGGCTATGACTGGCATGATCTGGAAAAGCAATCCCTGTCGTTCAACAGTACCGCAAATATCAATTTGCAATGTGCGGAACTGCTGAACGATAGAGATTTCTCCCGGGTGCCCCTTCTTTTCAACTTGGCACCCACTCTGTTAGCCCCTCCCTTATTCCCCGTTTTCAGCCCAGTTAAGAACAAGATGATACCCACTGAGACACACTACTTTGTCTGTATCATATCCAGTAAGTTTCATGCATTTATTTCGTTTACATAAATATTTTCAACCCATTTTGCCATCTCATCCTATCAAAGACCCCGGTGGAAGGTTGTAGACGGGCCCCGGTGACAAGTGTACACTGGGAACTGCTCACCGTGCTCCCCACTTCCCAAGCCAACAGCCCTCTCCTGGAACACAGATTGCAAACTGAGGGATGTTAACGGGAAATTATCATTTGGCGAGTAAGTGAGGTTTCGTTACCAATTAGATCTAAAAAAAAATCGAAGTCTCACATTACAAACCCTGCCTCATTTCAGCTGTTTGTTTTTCTTTATAATAAGTGGAAAGTGGATACTGCATTAAAGGGCCGACTGAGGATGAATCTACACCCAAAACCCGAGATAGCCATAAATCTCCCTCACTTCCCGTAGAGATCCAATCGTACGCAATGAAAGGTCCCTGCAGAATACACGATGTACACATTCCTCTTGACAGATCTGCGCAGAAAAGCCATTAACTGATGTTTGCAGTGGTAAGAATCACATTTATTAAAAAGAAACTGAATTCACAAGAAAGGTTTATTGAATTGGAAATCCTTAACACAACCTCCACATATCTGATGTGTTATTTGTACCTGGAGATTTTATTGTTGAATAATGTAAAATGATTTATTGAAAATCTAACGCCAGCAAAAAGAGGAGCTGAGAAAGTGTTATTTTAGCTCCTTAACACGACACAGAAAGGAAGGAATTTTTCCCATTACGGAAGATTCCGCTGTTCTATGCTCGGATTTCCAGTCACAGCGCACGACACGAGGATCCCGAGATAAAAGTTAACGGGTGGAAGTATCAGGAGCAGCAAAGCGCAGATTCGGGCGGCGTTCCTTTGGAACCAAGTGACATGATCACATGTCACAGAGAAGTTGCCAGCAACCCCATCGGTCCCCAGGGAGAAGATGTCCCCGGTGGATCCAAACAGATCGGCTCGCGGGCCGGGCACCCATGTCAACAGCCCGCCCCGCTCCGGTTTCTAGGTGCGAACTGCAGTCAGTCCCCGCTGCCACCTCACTGGGCTTGGTCACGGAGTACCTACAAAATGTACCTACATTATTTTTGCTCGTTTATATTTAGACATCCCGGTTTACGCACGGTGACATTATTACGCTGAGCGGCCCGCGGTGAAGTGTCTCCACGTTGCTGTTTGTCACTTTTATTCCCCTCTGAAGATGTACCTCGGGGATAGACCCACCTGCTGTTGTTATCGTTTGGAAATAAGCAGGAGGCGAGAGCGCGGCCGCGGCTCGGAGATGGAGCAGAGTAGTGGGAGGGTGGGCGAACGGAGTAGCGGTTACCCTCCGAACCACCCCAGTGGACAGAACTATTCTCTCCCGGACGTGTCTGGGGCTGTTGGCTAGTGGGAGTCTGGTTCTGAAACACTCCCCTATTCCCCCGCTGACACTGAACTCTCCCCATTCCCAATGAATCAACCCGACTGCCGCTCTCTGCATACATCATCACATACCACAGAGCAACCAGTGAAACACGGTAACCTGTTCTCACGCACCACTGAATAAAAACAGTACGAACCTTGGTGTGTTTGATCTCCAGGTTTGAAGTCGGAGACGGCAGCAATTGAAGAGAAGCGATCAGGGAGGGGGGATCGGACTTCAGTTCGCTGGGGAACTCGATCTCACTGGAAGTCATGTCGGTAGTGAGCCCGGCGCAATCAACGATGCCGATTGTTTTCGATTTTTGCTGATCGGAGATTCTGACTTGTCCCGTGTGGTTGGGCTTTGTTTATAAGCAGGTGTCAGTCCGTGTCTCTCTCTTATTGGGCATCAGCTGGGAAGGGGCTGGGCCCCGGAATGCTCTGCTCAAAAATTAAGATTAAACAGTCACACTGTTTTAATGCGGGGATAACGCACGACTGGATCCACGAGAGACTTCCTCAAATTAGTATCACATCAGAAACTCTACATCTCTCTTTTTTTCTCTCTCTCTTCTGCCAGGGTCTGAGAACCTGGGCGAGCAGAGACCCGTTTTATACGCAGCGCTGGACGGGATAACGGGCGGAGGAGAAAGAACGGTTTCATTCAGTCACACCTGGGATCACCTGAACCGAAATCAAATATTCGCACTGGAAGCGCGGCTGGGTGAAGAGTTTGGGGTGGGGGAAGGTGTTGCAATTTGCCAACTTCAGTCTAAATGCAAAGTAAGCGCACATGGAAACAAATATCTTCCTGCATTCCAAACACACCGACCTATGCCAACAATCATCTGTAAAGATAAATGGCAGACATTGCAGGCATCAGTACTCAGGTCGCCCCAGTTTCATCATCTCTTCCTGCCTGTAGTTTTTGTCAGGGAGATGCTTTCTAACGCCCGCTGCTTTTCACATTTAATTCCGGCAGGAGTGACAGCGACCACCTTTTCTTTCTGCTCGCATCCACGCATTTTTATAGATAACGGGTCAGCATGGTTTTGCTGTGAATTCTACTTCGATATTTACGATTAGCACAATTCGTTTCAGGATAAATCCCGTGCATAAAGTTGTAGACAGATCGATAGTGAAGACCCTCCTCTGTGTTTTGCCTTTTCTGGTTAATATATTATTGTTGGAAAGCGTTTTGTTTAGACGAGAAGGTTTAAAGGGGAGACATTATTTCAGCATCATATTCCGTTCAGCAGTCCGAGGGGATACTTAGTGGGACCTGGACGCGATGTAACTGTGTTGGGACCGGAACCCTCCTCTCCCAGTGAAAGTGTCATTTAACCAGAACTGGAGCCCGAGCGAGCATGGGTCCGAGGTCCGCACCGATACCGGGCTTTTCCCACAGCCCCCAGACACATCCGCCACTTTTCCACAGCTGGGATATCTCGTTGCCAATAAAAACCCAATCTCTAAGTATACAAAACAGCTTTTGCGGAACGAAGCTAGCTGAACTGGTCCAAAATAAACGTGCTTTTCACAAGGACAGTCAGTAACCCCCGGCTATGTATTGGACTCTCCAGTTTAGCGCGTAGTGCCCGCTTCACTACGATGATGACGATATAGCTGGGGGGTAACTGCCCCAACCGTTAATTCATGCCCCATTTATCAATTTCATTCATACATTCCCAAAATCATTCGTATACGCCCGTGGAGCTGCTGAAACATTATAGATCCAACTACAGCTAACTTATACCCCAAGTGAGGCGACATGTCTGCCATTCTCAGCGGTAAAAAGGTGTGATGTGGTTCAGGTTAAAGTTTGTTTAACGCAGTGTTTTGGGTTCGTGTTACAGTTTCTCTTGCTTAAGGCAAAGCCGCAACGAGGAACAGAGCGCCCTTCGCTACTCTGGTGACTGAAGGATCGCTTTAAGGCAATAAACAGCGCTAGTTAGGTCTGCCTACATACCACAGGTTGCAACAGCAACTAGAACCTTTATTAGAATAACGCTTTTAATAGTTCCGATTTACAGTGAATAATCGAAATTAATCCTAATCGATGACAGTAACATAGGAAGATACGGATTTGCGTTTTTGTTTCCATGTATAAGAGTTCGTCCCTGCTAAATCAATATAATGCGCATTATTGATGTCGAAAGTCTGGAAACGTAACATTCGGGCTTGAGGAAATGACACATCTTTTAATCTTGCAGTAAATCAATAGATTCCTTACAACCGACAGACTCTGTCCGAAATTTGTCAATTTCCGAGAAATTGCCCTAAACCGACCGGCGTTATCTCCTGCGTGTGTGAATACAGTTTACCTTTTCCTTTAAAAAAAATTGTTTTCTTACAGCCGAGGTTCACATCAAAGTCCTTAATTCCCGAAGAGACTGACAGTGATTAATGTAATCAAAACATCTAACTCTCAAGTCATTACTTTTAAACACAGACAAACAAGAACCCACATACAGTTAACAAAGCAGCGGAACCACGCCAGTAGTGCGCGCCGCTCGCTCACATGCTAGAACCACAAGGTCGGGCTCCCTCTACTGGTGCAGACGTCCGCTTTCATGATCTGCTTTGCCCAGCGACATCCATGTCCAATGTAACTCGAAGGAAAGAGGGAATGTCATCTGATTGTTGCTAACCTGGCCGCCTCTTAACGTTATTAATTCTGACTGACCAGTGAAATTCTCAAATAGTGTCAGCTTAATATTATGATACTGTATTAAGATTTTCTTTTTGGTACCCAGTTATCAGCTGACATATGTACCCAAACTGTATCGCCATTTCTGTAACATTGTTATGTGGCTACTAATTTATTTGAGGGAGGGTAAATCTATAACTGACTCAGTTTATAGTTGAACCTATTTTGGAATGCCACAGACCACTTGGAAACAAGGTCTCAGGCCGGTGGCTTTGGCGCCACATTGAGTATAACTCGGGATCAGTTTGATCTCATTCCCACTTCTGAGCGTCGTTTTTTGGTGACTCTCAGATGTGAATCCCAGCACGGTGCATGGTCGAGTTCCGCCGGCGGCCTGGAGTCACAGGGCAAACAATGTGTTCTTCACTGACAGACCACCGGCAGCGGGCAACGGGGGTTTGTAACGTGGTAATTTTGGCGATTTTCTGGGGATTGGAACAGAAAATATTTCTGTGGAGGGCAGAAATAACTTAATTTTAGAAGAAGCGCGTTCCAATTTAAATACATGAAGAAAATGCACGTCGGATAGATGTCACCTGCTGATTGGCGAATATTTATTTAGAACAGCAAATGAACGTGTTTCGAAGGAAATAAAGTAAGAGGATATGTTAAAATCTAAGTGTCTCTGAAAGTTAATTCCACAACAAGAATGCTGTCTACAGTATAACATGGATACACTGTTCAATTCCTTGTCAGTTCCCACTGTCTTTTTCAATGGCCGAAAATACATTTAAAACATCTGCTGAACCCTAAAGTAAAAAGAATCTTTGTAATATCATTGGAAACATTATAATTTAACAGAAAAATATATTTGTACACATATGCATAAATATTTAACTTTCAAAATTGTAAAATCATTCAACGTATAATCTTATAGGTTGTGTTATAAATTGCCTTAACACATTAGTAAACTGAAGTAACTTTTCCTTTTCCTTATTGTAATATGTTTAATATGAAGAGGTTATGATAAGTAAATGATCTACATTATTATTTTTAATAAATATGCACTTACTGCGGAAAACAAACATCAGATCAGAGGAGATTTCCTTGCCTCGTTGATACAGACCAGCAGTCATTTCTCCGAGACAAAGGATGTGTGACTATAGAGGGAAGTTGAAAAAAAACTGCGGAGCTTCATTGAAAACTCTAACCAAAGTGCCAAAGATGTGTATCTCCATCCAAAGAACACAGAAAAGTGCAGCACTGGAATGGGCTCTTCAGTCTGTGATGTTTGTGTGAAACATGATGTCAAACTGAACTAAATTTCTTATATCTGCATGTGATCAATATCCCCTATTTCCTTCACGTTCATGTGTCTATATGAAAGTCTCTCGTTTTCAGTCTGGTCGTTAGATTGGTCTAGCTGTGCTTTTGATGAATCTGAGCTTGTGGGCCAGAATAGGTTTTCTGGTAGAATAGATGTTCAGAAGAAGCTGTGGATACAGTTATTCAAGTTGAGGGTGTACTAACGGACAAGCACAAGGACAAGGATGGTGAAGAGAGGGTGTGTCTGCTGCTGACTACCAGCGTCAGTGAAATGGCTGGTGTTCTTCAGATGTTGGGCTGAAGGGAAGAAGTTGCATGCATTTGCTTTGAATGTATTTGCTGATCACAACATGTGAGGAGAAAACAGAAAATGGAATATTTCTGATGCTGGGACTTTCCAGATGAAAAGCTCAAATGTTGCAAAATGTGTTTATTCCTGGCACACTTGGACACTGTATAATCATCCTCAGATGCTACAGACAGACATCATATCTGGCCTGGACGAACTGTGGATGCAGTTATTAAAGCTGGAAGGAGAAGAAGGTGGTCAAAGGTCAGAGGGAAAGAACTGATGGGATGACAGTATAAGTGTGAGTACCATTCCTTTGTTATTTTGAACCTAGAGACCACCAATCTAAAGAAGGAGATAATCAGTAACATATCTCAACTCACTGCCTCTCCATCTGTAGATCTATCTAGCTTTAGTAGCTGCAACGTTGACACTAAGAAGGCACAGAGGACTGGGTGGAAGAGTTGATGGCTGAGACAGATGCTCCCTGGTCTTTGTGAAGCCTGAGCAGATGTTATCATAAGTGCATAATGACTTAGAAGAGGACTTACTCTCTTTGCAGACAAAATTAATGGTTGACCAGAGGAAAAAAAATGGTTACATTTATGGCCACACTTGAACAACTGATCTTGGACTCCAATACAATGACTTGCTATCAACTGATCCTTTTAAATGTTATATAATATTGTGATTAAATTTGTCATTAAATCATAGCCCTGAGGGTTATGGGTTATGGGCACATGGGTCAGGGCAAGGGAGAACATCTTGTTTTGTCCACTGCAACTTGCATTGATCTGTTCTTAAAAACAATTAAGTGGCAAAACCTGACACATGCAACCATACACTTCAGAATCACAACCATTACTGCAAAGCCACTGAAAATGCACTGGTGAGATCAAAGATTCTGTAAGGTGCTTCTAGAAATGGAAAAGTACTACAGATACCCTTTCCTCTTAAATGACTCCCCAGTCACTCAGTGCCTTAGGTAGTCTGCCTCCCTGTTTCATGGAAGACTGGGAGACAGATGTAGCCAAGTTCTCTTCACAAGTTGTTACTACGAATACATTCCAACCTTCTGTTCCTCACAAAGGGCTTTGAAAATGTCATAGCCAATGCCAAACTCTTATTTTGTTTCACCTTATGAATTATTCAACCCTGTTTTCAACAGTCCAAGCTACGTATGTAGGCAAAGCCCAGACCTTTCTGCTGTTATCTATCTTTATTTTATACTTATTTGTCCTTGAGTCTTAAATTACATACACTGTCATCACCAAGTCATCTCTGTTTTAAACCATTAAATTTCATCCCATCCCTTCTCCCATTACTGAAAACCTTCACCGAAATATCCAGTGCCACAAATTGCAATTCTCTTCTATTTAGCTTCCTGGCATCAATCTTGGATAAATGCTTACACTGTTTCCTGCCTTGGATCCTGTGCTAATTCCACCTCAGTTTCTTACTTCACTGTATTTAAATATCTCAGCCTCATTTATAAATGGATTCATGACAAAATCTCAACTAACCTTATCCATTTGTCCATCTTTGTGTGTCTCTAAACTGTCCTTGTTTCTGATGCTGGCTTCTTTCATTCCCTTCTTTATTGCCTTTTGTGACAAGACCCAAAAGTCCCTTTGATTGCAAATTCAGCAACACATTTCAGCAGCGTTTTTGAATACTTATTTTTCTCCTTTAAAGTTTCCTTTAAATGAATGGTTTCTGTGTGTTCTCTGAAACTGCATGTCTGTGATGTTGCTGCAAGCAAGTTTCTCATTTTACCTATACTTCACTTAATTACACGTAACACAATAAACTCAACTTGACTTGTACATTTCCTCCTGCAGTTCCTTGAAGCGACTTATAATCTGTTGACTTATGAGTGAGATGCAAATGATGATGAAATGAACGGTATTTATAAGGGTCAGCTGATTACCAAGTGCTATACAGGAGTCCAGGGTGGAGGCACTGGAATCAAACAGAGCCTCACTCTGGTCAACAAGACCTATATGAGTCAGGGACAATCCACCGGAGGAACTCAATGGGCTGAGCTGTGTCTCACTTTATTTTGGTGATTTAAGTAGATAGGGAAGAGTGAATATATCCCAAGCTGATTGAATAATTTTGAGAACCTGTCAGCATTAATTAGGTTATGTAATTTCAAGTTTTGTGTTTTTCTCATCGTGAGAATAATATTCAACCAATAGCGCTTGATTTTATTCCTTGAGCAGAACCAACATTCAGTGGAAGGGACGATCCTTTCTCATGGTCAAAGATCATTGCATGATCAGTGTCTTCAGAAAATCATTAGAACCAGGTTTTAATGCATATAGAGGAATGGAAACCAAATGAAATTTGTAGGCAGATCAGCGTGGTGTATATTCACGGCAGAGTTGTAATTGTGGGTGGCTCTGGATATTTAAAAATAGACTGGGATGAAGAAAACATAAGTGATGAGGAAATGGTTATTTATGCTGTGTATTCAGAATCATCCTCCCATCAATCTGTTGCTATTTCAACAGGAAATAAATCATTACTTGGCTTGTTTTTGGATAAAAAAATTTGGTGGAGAGTACAATGTAAAGTGGGAAACAGATAAGTAATTAACAGAATAACAGAATTAACAGTAGAAGGATAAAAATATAACAAAAATATAACAAAAATTGAGCTCCTTGACTGAAAAAAATGAAATTGAATAAAGTTGGGTGTGGTTAAGTAAAGATAACCATTTTTGAATAGGGAATCTTTAAAGATGTTACTACTCAATTGTACCGTATATCAAAAAAGATTATCATGACTGGCATTTTGTAAGTGGACAGCAAAGATTATGCTTTCTAAATTCTTTTGGGTGTATCTTATGGATCTTGGCCTGCTGATCATGAAAATCACCATGAAATTTCCCTATCATGCATCATTTTTTTTGAAATCGCCTATACTTGTTATTTCAATTCATAATTCAAGTCAGTTAACTGATGCCAAGATTAAGGAAGGCATTTTTGTCGGTCCACAAATCAAACAAATCATCAATGACAGGCAATCCAAAGAACTTAGAGTGGGACCAGAGAAAATCACATGGAAGGCATTTAAGGATGTTGTTCAAAATTTTCTTGGCATCTACAGAGCACCAAATTGGTGCAGCTGGTTGTCAGCATGCTTCAAGCATACAAAACCATTAAGCAACATGTCGCTAAAAATTCATTTTCTGCATTCCTATTTAGACACCTTCCCTGCAGATCTTGGTGCTGTCAATGATGAACATGGTGAAAGATTTCACCACGACATTATGGTCATGGAGAAACAGTATCAGGGCACCTGGAATCCATCAATGCTGGCTTATTATTGTTGGACACTTCAGCAAGAAGCCCCAGACACTGAGTACAAATAAAAATCATCAACAAAACATTTTTAGTTTAGTTGAATTATTGCAAAGAATCAGCACATTATACAATTAAACACATTATATTCAATAGAAGTCCATTTCTTGTTTCTCCAAAGCCCTATGTGATACAAGTCATCTGAAATTACACTTGTATTCACCTTTAAGTGGTCTACCATAAACAAAAGAAAATTATGAGGAAGCAATACTTCTGAAAAAAATTTAATGTCCAGAGTAATTGAACAAATTTGAATCTAAATTATTAGCTTTCCTTGAAAAACAAGCAGTAAAAATGAAAACCAAGGCAAATTTAAGAAGTGGGAAAGGTGGCATAAAGGGAATAAACTAGCATCAAAAGGATGTGAGAGATGAAGCAAGGCTCATAAGGGGCCAACAATTATTTAATATGCACAATAGTAATGAAGGAATAGTGAAATTGGGGCTTATTTTCTGCAGGATATTGAGATTCATGTGCGCTGTCAGATTTCTGCTTACACTGGTAAGTGGAGAGTATTTCCTCATATTTCTATTTGAGTCTTAGAGAAAAAAAACATAGAAACTACAACACAGAAACAGGCCTTTTGGCCCTTCTTGGCTGTGCCGAACCATTTCCTGCCTAGTCCCACTGACCTGCACACGGACCATATCCCTCCATACATCTCCCATCCATGTATCTGTCCAATTTATTCTTAAATGTTAAAAAAGAACCCGCATTTACCACCTAGCAGCTCATTCCATACTCCCACCACTCTCTGTGTGAAGAAGCCCCCGCAATGTTCCCTTTAAACTTTCCCCCCCTCACTCTTAACCCATGTCCTCTGGCTTTTTTTCTCCCCTTGCCTCAGTGGAAAAAGCCTGCTTGTATTCACTCTATCTACACCCATCATAATTTTATATACCTCTATCAAATCCCCCCTCATTCTTCTACGCTCCAGGAAATAAAGTCCTAACCTATTCAACCTTTCTCTGTAACTGAGTTTCTCAAGTCCCAGCAACATCCTTGTAAATCTTCTCTGCACTCTTTCAACCTTATTTATATCCTTCCTGTAATTTGGTGACCAAAACTGAGCACAATACTCCAGATTCATAGAAAAAAAATAGGTGCAGGAGTAGGCCATTCGGCCCTTCGAGCCTGCACCGCCATTTATTATGATCATGGCTGATCATCCAACTCAGAACCCCGCCCCAGCCTTCCCTCCATACCCCCTGACCCCCGTAGCCACAAGGGCCATATCTAACTCCCTCTTAAATATAGCCAATGAACTGGCCTCAACAGTTTCCTGTGGCAGAGAATTCCACAGATTCACCACTCTCTGTGTGAAGAAGTTTTTCCTAATCTCGGTCCTAAAAGGCTTCCCCTCTATCCTCAAACTGTGACCCCTCGTTCTGGACTTCCCCAACATCGGGAACAATCTTCCTGCATCTAGCCTGTCCAATCCCTTTAGGATCTTATACGTTTCAATCAGATCCCCCCTCAATCTTCTAAATTCCAACGAGTACAAGCCCAATTCATCCAGTCTTTCTTCATATGAAAGTCCTGCCATCCCAGGAATCAATCTGGTGAACCTCCTTTGTACTCCCTCTATGGCAAAGATGTCTTTCCTCAGATTAGGGGACCAAAACTGCACACAATACTCCAGGTGTGGTCTCACCAAGGCCTTGTACAACTGCAGTAGGACCTCCCTGCTCCTGTACTCGAATCCTCTCGCTATAAATGCCAGCATACCATTCGCCTTTTTCACCGCCTGCTGTACCTGCATGCCCACTTTCAATGACTGGTGTATAATGACACCCAGGTCTCGTTGCACCTCCCCTTTTCCTAATCGGCCACCATTCAGATAATAATCTGTTTTCCTATTTTTGCCACCAAAGTGGATAACTTCACATTTATCCACATTAAATTGCATCTGCCATGAATTTGCCCACTCACCCAACCTATCCAAGTCACCCTGCATCCTCTTAGCATCCTCCTCACTGCTAACACTGCCACCCAGCTTCGTGTCATCCGCAAACTTGGAGATGCTGCATTTACTTCCCTCATCCAAGTCATTAATATATATTGTAAACAACTGGGGTCCCAGCACTGAGCCTTGCAGTACCCCACTAGTCACCGCCTGCCATTCTGAAAAGGTCCCGTTTATTCCCACTCTTTGCTTCCTGTCTGCTAACTAATTCTCCACCCACACCAATACCTTACCCCCAATACCGTGTGCTTTAAGTTTGCACACTAATCTCCTGTGTGGGACCTTGTCAAAAGCCTTTTGAAAATCCAAATATACCACATCCACTGGTTCTCCCCTATCCACTCTACTAGTTACATCCTCAAAAAATTCTATGAGATTCGTCAGACATGATTTTCCTTTCACAAATCCATGCTGACTTTGTCCGATCATTTCACTGCTTTCCAAATGTGCTGTTATCACATCCTTGATAACTGACTCCAGCAGTTTCCCCACCACCGACGTTAGGCTAACCGGTCTATAATTCCCCGGTTTCTCTCTCCCTCCTTTTTTAAAAAGTGGGGTTACATTAGCCACCCTCCAATCCTCAGGAACTAGTCCAGAATCTAACGAGTTTTGAAAAATTATCACTAATGCATCCATTATTTCTTGGGCTACTTCTTTAAGCACTCTAGGATGCAGACCATCTGGCCCTGGCGATTTATCTGCCTTCAATCCCTTCAATTTACCTAACACCACTTCCCTACTAACATGTATTTCGCTCAGTTCCTCCATCTCACTGGACCCTCTGTCCCTTACTATTTCTGGAAGATTATTTATGTCCTCCTTAGTGAAGACAGAACCAAAGTAATTATTCAGTTGGTCTGCCATGTCCTTGCTCCCCATAATCAATTCACCTGTTTCTGTCTGCAGGGGACCTACATTTGTCTTTACCAGTCTTTTCCTTTTTACATATCTATAAAAGCTTTTACAGTCTGTTTTTATGTTCCCTGCCAGTTTTCTCTCATAATCTTTTTTCCCCTTCCTAATTAAGCCCTTTGTCCTCCTCTGCTGAACTCTGAACTTCTCCCAGTCCTCAGGTGAGCCACTTTCTCTGGCTAATTTGTATGCTTCTTCTTTGGAATTGATACTATCCCTAATTTCTCTTGTCAGCCACGGGTGCACTACCTTCCTTGATTTATTCTTTTGCCAAACTGGGATGAACAATTGTTGTAGTTCATCCATGCAACCTTTAAATGCTTGCCATTGCATATCCACCGTCAACCCTTTAAGTGTCATTTGCCAGTCTACCTTAGCTAATTCACGTCTCATACCTTCAAAGTTACCCCTCTTTAAGTTCAGAACCTTTGTTTCTGAATTAACTATGTCACTCTTCATCTTAATGAAGAATTCCACCATATTATGGTCACTCTTACCCAAGGGGCCTCTCACGACAAGATCGCTAATTAACCCTTCCTCATTGCTCAATACCCAATCTAGAATGGCCTGCTCTCTAGTTGGTTCCTCGACATGTTGGTTCAAGAAACCATCCCACATACATTCCAAGAAATCCTCTTCCTCAGCACCCTTACCAATTTGGTTCACCCAATCTATATGTAGATTGAAGTCACCCATTATAACTGCTGTTCCTTTATTGCACACATTTCTAATTTCCTGTTTAATGCCATCCCCAACCTCACTACTACTGTTAGAAGGCAGGTGTGTGGGGTTGAGTGGGATCTGGGACTGGCCATGATGGAATGGACTGAACGGCCTAATTTTGCTCCTATGTCATGGTCTCATGGTCTGACAAATGAATTATCTGTCAGGATAAGTGAGCAACCTTCAGGAGGGTGAACCCATGACAAGCATCCAGCCCAGGTGGTGAGTACTAAAGACCTGTGCTGATCAAAAGCTGGAGTGCTCACTGAGATTTTTAACCTCTCGCTTTAGCAGTCTGAGGTACGCACCTGCTTCAGGCAGGTTTCAGTTATACTGGTGCCCCAAAAAACATGGTAACCTATCTCAATGACTATCCAGAAGCACTTACATCCACAGTTATGAAGTGTTTTGAGAGGTTGGTGATGAAACTTATTGACTCCAGCCTGAGAAGGACTTGGATCTGCTCTAGTTTGCCTACTGCCACACATTTCATTGGCTCTTCACTCAACCCTTGAACACTTGGATAGCAAAGATGCATACAATAGAATACTTTACAGTATTCTTGATAGCATTCACTGCTATCATTTCCTCAAAACTAATCAATAAGCTTCAAGACCTTGGCCTCAGCACCTCCTTGTGCAATTGAATTCTTGATTTTCTCACTTGCAAACTTGAAAAAGCCTGCTTGCATTCACTCTATCTATATCCATCATAATTTTATATACCTCTATCAAATCTCCCCTCATTCTTCTACGCTCCAGGGAATAAAGTCCTAACCTATTCAACCTTTCTCTGTAACTGAGTTTCTCAAGTCCTGGCAACATCCTTGTAAACCTTGCCTGCACTCTATCAACCTTATTTATATCCTTCCTGTAATTTGGTGACCAAAACTGAACACAATACTCCAGATTCGGCCTCACCAATGCCTTATACAACCTCATCATAACATTCCAGCTCTTATACTCAATACTTTGATTAATAAAGGCCAATGTACCAAAAGCTCTCTTTACCACCCTATCTACCTGTGTCGCCAGTTTTAGGGAATTTTGTATCTGTATTCCCAGATCCCTCTGTTCCACTGCACTCCTCAGTGCCTTACCATTAACCCTACATGTTCTACCTTGCTTTGTCCTTCCAACATGCAATACCTCACACTTGTCTGCATTAAACTCCATCTGCCATTTTTCAGCCCATTTTTCCAGCTGGTTCAAGTCCCTCTGCAGGCTCTGAAAACCTTCCTCGCTGTCTACTACACATCCAATCTTTGTATCATCAGCAAATTTTCTGATCCAATTTACCACATTATCATCCAGATCATTGATATAGATGACAAATAACAATGGACCCAGCACTGATCCCTGTGGCACACCACTAGTCACAGGCCTCCACTCGGAGAAGCAATTCTCTACTACCACTCTTTGGCTTCTTCCATTGAGCCAATGCCTGATCCGATTTACCACCTCTCCATGTATACCTAGCGACTGAATTTTCCTAACTAACCTCCCATGCAGGACCTTGTCAAAGGCCTTACTGAAGTCCATGTAGACAATATCCACTGCCTTCCCTTCATCCACTTTCCTGGTAACCTCCTTGAAAAACTCCAATAGATTGGTCAAACATGACCTACCGCGCACAAAGCCATGTTGACTCTCCCTAATAAGTCCCTGTCTATCCAAATGTTTGTAGATTCTGTCTCTTAGTACTCCCTCCAATAACTTACCTACTACTGACGTTAACCTTACTGGCCTATAATTTCCCGGATTACTTTGAGGTGTCAGTGAATGAGATACTCAGGCAGAATACCCAGCCTCTTTTTGCCACATCATTTGCTGTCTTGTGTCTCCCCAGCATGTTGATGCTGGCTACTCAGTGACTGTAATATTGCTCATGGTTAAGGGTGGTGTACCAATTCCTTTTATGGTGATATCATTATTACCTGGAACAAACATCATACACATGACACGCCACTATTCAATGTAAGATTCATTCAGGTCTTATTCCATGCCGGCATGGACACTTCATTACCTGAGGAACTGCAAATGAAGCTGATTGGTCAATAATCTCTTTGAATGTATTAACTTCTGACCTAATGTTGGAGGGAAGTTGGCTGATGAAGTGGCCGAAACTGATTGGGCCCAGGACACAGACGAATATCTACAGTGGTGATCTCTGGCTAAGATGGTAGCCTCCAAAAACCGCAACCATCTTCCTTTGCATCAGGTATGACTCCAACCAGTGAAACAGTTCCCATTGATTTCCAATGAATTTCTTTTACAGCTGTTCCTTGATATCACACTCAATCAAATTCTGTGCCGATATCACACCAGATCTGTTTGCCTGGATGTGTGCCAAAGCTATAATTAGATCAAGAAGAATAGCTCCCAATAACTTGACAGACCATTTGGTGGCACTGTCAACAGAACTTTATATCACCTTGATAAAGATTGACATTTGGCTGGTTGTGAATAATTGGCAAAAATTGATCTCCTTTTATCAACAGGATACTCAGAGGAAATGTTTTGAATGGTTGGGTAGATGGCAGTGTTGCAGTTCTGCTAGGACAGTGTGACTAGAGAAATAACAAACCCAGACATAAATTTTCAGGAGGGTACTGGGATATCCAATGTGCTTGGCCCTTTCATGATGCAGTTGGACTGAATCAAATTGGCTAAAGACTGGCTTCTGTAACTGTAGGAATATCAAGAAGAGCCAAGATAAATTAGTTAACTGCTAATTCAAACTGATAATTCAATCAGTTTCAGCTACTTCATCAGCCAACTTCCCTCCAACATTAGGCCAGAAGTTAATACGTTCAAAGTCTTGTTATTCAGCCTTGTTCACTCACAAGTTGGAAATCTTCAGGAAACATTGGCTCCTCTTTAGTTATATTAATAACTACCAATGAATGTGACAGAATAGCAAAGCTTTGATCAACCAAAGATTTTATATAGCAGGAGTTTCTTTTGTCCATGTTTGTTCTGGTGCTATGAGATTTCATGGAGTCTGAAGCCATCACTAAGTACTTCCAGGGCTATTGCCTCCCAGATGCAGCCACCCGGGCTGCCACCTGCCACCTCTGCCCTACCACAAGAACAGGATATAGCCAACCATAGTAATGGGACATTGACTAAAACGTATTGTTGTGAGTGTGCTTGCCTTGGCTGCTCTTCCAATGCTGGAACAAATGGGATGTTCACAAGATGGAATTTGCATGTCAGTAAGGCTGGATATTCTCTATACTGGAGTTGGCACAGGATTTGACAACTGGTTGCCCCTCCAGTTTATTCCTATTACTAGTGGTTTGATGCAACTCAGTGGCCATTTGATCATGTCCCAAGACCATTAATTCAGTTACAGTGTCCAAATCAAGATTACTATCATTGACATACGTCATGAAAGTTGATTTTTTTTTTGTCAGCAGTACAGTATAAGACATAAAGTCACTATAAGTTACCATAAATAAACAGTGCAAAGGAGGAAGAGTGAGGTAGTGTTCGTGGGTTCGTGAACCATTCAGAAATCTGATGCTGGAGGTGAGAAGCTGTTCCGAAAACATTGAGTGTGGGTCTTCAGGCTCCTGTACATCCACCCTGATGGTAATAATGGGAAAAGGGCATATCCTGCATGAAGAGGGTCCTTAATGATAGATTTTGACTATGAGTCCAGAAACATCACTGCCATGTTATCATACAAAGTTAAAGTCAAGTTGATGGACATATGCACAAGTACATATACAAACATTCGTATGTGCAGGAGCAAAGAAAAGCTTACTTGCAGCAGCATCACAGACACACCATCAGATACAAAACAGTCATAAGAAAAAGTAAATGACAAAATTATACAAAAAAAGAACAAAATGAAAGAAAACAAAATCCTTTTTAGTGCAAAGTGGTCAAAGTGCCCTCAGTGTTTCACTGAGGTAGTGATTAGGATCAAACAGGTTGGTTCAAGAGCTAAATTGTTGAAGGAAGTGACTGTTCTTCAACTTGGTGCTGTCTTTAAGCTTGTATACAGTAGTTGTGATTTTTTTCTCTTTCTTTTCATTCACTACCATCATAAAGTTAGCAACTGATCCCGCCTTCCTACTGTTTATCTGTTGTTGTAGCTTCTCAAACGACCCTATTGCTTTTTCAGATAGGAATCTTCACAAATAGTCGCAGCCAGGGAGTGTTGCTCTGTGGGACTATGTTACTGATATAGAGAGGGGAGTGTTACAATATTGTAATCAGAGCAATCTGTTGTAAAACAATCATTCAATAGCGAGGGAAAGCTTTACAAGGAAACAGTACTTGATTTGTGGTTTTATGACATTATTTTGTAAAGATATCAGAAGCAGGCATCTCCAAATATAGTGTGGC
Source organism: Mobula hypostoma (assembly GCF_963921235.1). Classification (NCBI taxonomy): domain Eukaryota; kingdom Metazoa; phylum Chordata; class Chondrichthyes; order Myliobatiformes; family Myliobatidae; genus Mobula; species Mobula hypostoma. The sequence continues at coordinate 57,297,702 of NC_086109.1, forward strand.
ACTTTTCTGTAATAGTATCATTTCTATATATGCACAAGAAGTGGAATTACAGTCAACATTTGGGAAGTTGCATTAATAAGGGCTAATCCTATACATTTTCCACATGTAATTAGTGCACAGTCCAAGGTCTAGAGCTAGCAAATGGTTGCTGAAGCCTCCCTCAGTAGTGATGGGACATGCCTGATGGTTAATGTATCCACTGAGTTATCACTGGAATCTTTTTCAAACCATTGTGAGTTTCCAAGCACCAGTTGCATTGCATAAAAAATGCCATAAGCTCCAATTCTTTACTATATAAAGGTTCGATTCTAATTGAATTTGTTACTTGATTTATTTTAATGTTAATAATGTGACCTCTCACATAAAACTGACAGTTTTATGAAACTTCCTCTTTGACCTTGCTCTTCTTTTCAAGACCACGCTACATAATTGATATTGTGCTACAGTCTAATTCTACAGCAGGGCCCACTGACCATGGCTAGCATTAAACTCAATTACAGCAGAGTATAATGTGGAAGAATTACTTTCTACAAGTTTCTACATAAAAATGGACACCAGGTACTAGATATATATTTTAAAAATAAATGTTAATGCAAGTATTAGTGCCTGAACTTGTATCCCTTGTGAATGGTATGGCTGGTGCCGTTCTGTGGCTTGTTTCTGATGAGTTACTATCCCCAATCTCCATCACTTATATCAGCTAAAGAGGGTAGTTCATTCAATAAACCAATCTGTAACGAATAAAGCAACTGCATTAACATTAGCCACCATAGAAAGGAAGCAGTGAAAAAGTTTTCAATCATAATGAATTTGGACTCAGCAAAACTGAGATCGATACCAGAAATATTTACAATGCATGAAACCATTCTCCGGAGGAAGTTTTTCAAACTGTAAACTGATTCTAATCCTATCAAGTGATTGATCAGGCACTACACAGCAGCTTCTACTTTTGAATTTCAATTCATACTTTTATTTCATGTGGTTCTGAGTGCATAAAGACAGAGAGAACCTACACTCAGTGGCCACTTTATTAGGTACACCTGCCAGTCAGTCAGTCAGTGGGTGCCGTCCCGAATCCGGGGTTGGTGGCTATGCACCACCATCTTCTTCCATCTTGCAGCACCACCAAGTACAGCCTCTCCTCCAGTCTGTTCTCGCTGGCCGTCTTGGCACAGCCTGCCGCCGCCCCAGCCGAACTCGAGCCCGAGGCCGTGTCGGCCTCCAGCCACGGACGCTTCTTCGAGCTCGGCCCTTCCTCAGGCGGAGGCCTTGGGTAGGTCCAGGCACACGGTGCAGTGCCCAAGTTCATCATGCCTCTTCTGACTAAGTGCATAGCATACAATTCGTAGATACGTGGTGAGGCTTTAATCTCTTCCACGAAAGATGGCCTTTGGCTCACAAGGAGCTCATCCACCCTTCGTCGGGTCTTGTTTTTTCAGTCCTGCTGGGTGACCTCACACCATCCTCACCAGACTAGGTCTGGTACACCTGTACACATGCTCATTAATGCAAATATCTAATCAGACAATCACATGACAGCAACTCAATGCATAAAAGCATACTGACATGGTCAAGAGGTTCAGTTGTCGTTCAGACCAAACATCAGAGTTGGGAAGAAATGTGATCACAGTGACTTTGACTGTGGAATAATTGTCGGTGCCTTACAGGGTGGTTTGATTATCACAGAAACTGCTGATCTCCTGGGATTTTCACAGTCTTTAGAGTTTATAGAGAAGGGCGTGATAAATGAAAACACCTTGTTAATGAAAGAGATCAAAGGAGAATGGCTAGACTGGTTCAAACTGACAGGAGGCGACAGTACCTCAGATAACAAAACACTACAACAGTGGTGTGCAGAACAGCATCTCTGAATGCACAGCAGGTCAGACCACAGCAGCAGAAGACCATGAACGTACGCTCGTGTACAGGCGGTGTGTACCTGGTAAAGTGACCACTGGAACATCGAGCACTGAACAGTGCAGAACGAGGACACGAGAAAATCTGCAGATGCTGGAAGTTCAAGCAATACACATAAAAGTTGCTGATGAACGCAGCAGGCCAAGCAGCATCTCTAGGAAGAGGTACAGTCGACGTTTTGGGCCGAGACCCTTCGTCAGGACTAACTGAAGGAAGAGATAGTAAGAGATTTGAATGTAGGAGGGGAAGGGGGAGATCTGAAATGATAGGAGAAGACAGGAGGGGGAGGGATGGAGCCAAGAGCTGGACAGGTGATTGGCAGGCTGGGAGACCATTTCGCTGAACACCTACACTCTGTCCGCCAGAGAAAGCAGGATCTCCCAGTGGCCACACATTTTAATTCCACGTTCCCATTCCCATTCTGATATGTCTATCCATGGCCTCCTCTACTGTCAAGAAGAAGCCACACTCAGTTTGGAGGAACAACACCTTATATTCCGTCTGGGTAGCCTTCAACCTGATGGCATGAATATTGACTTCTCTAACTTCTGTTAACGCCCCTCCTCCCATTCACACCCCATCCCTTATTTATTTATTTATTTATTTATTTATTTAATTCCTCTCTCTCTCTCTCTCTCTCTCTCTCTCTCTCTCTCTCTCTCTCTCTCTCTCCCCCCACCACTTTTCTCTCTCTCTTTTTTTTCCCTCTGTCCCTCTCAGTATAACTCCTTGCCTGCTCTCCACCTCCGGTCTCCCCTCCTCCGCTTCTCTCTTTCCCCAGGCTTCCTGTCCCATGATTCTCTCGTATCCCTTTTGCCAAGCACCTGTCCAGCCCTTGGCTCCATCCATCCCCCTCCTGTCTTCTCCTATCATTTTGTATCTCCCCCTCCCCCTCCCACTTTCAAATCTCTTACTATCTCTTCTTTCAGTTAGTCCTGATGAAGGGTCTTGGCTCGAAACGTTGACTGTACCTCTTCCTAGAGATGCTGCCTGGCCTGCTGCGTTCCACCAGCATTTTGTGTGTGCGTAGCACAAGGACAGTCACTTTGGCCCACCCCTTCCTCAACCACCTTAAATCTTATATTTGACATTTCCACCCCGGGAAACAGGACTCTGTTTCTCTCCCCTACCTATGCCTCTCAGAGTTTTTTTGCAGCTCTCTCAGGTTGCCCACCAGAGAGAGCAATCCAAGACAGAACAGAGTTATGCTGGCTGTCCCGTTTGGTGCATCACATAAGCTGAGAAAGCAATTGCAGAGGTCACGCATACACTATTTTTGCTTATATGATGACACAGACACACCTGGAAATTCTAGTATGCGTAAACCCATAAATCAACAAGTGGATTACTACATTTATACTACAACCTGTAAAAGTTAATGAGAATCTCTTTGACAAAAGCTCAGCATTGCTGACACAGCACCTTCTAGCAACCGGAGTTTAAAGAGAACGGAGATGTACTGCTGCCTGAGCTTGACAGAGTGTGTGCAAGCTTATCCAGCAGAGCAGGCTTTTACTCCTGATATTGTACACAATGTTCAGAGGACTAATCTGACTCTGTAGCATGGAAAAAAATAAATGTAGTACAAGTTTAAGATACTGCTTTTAAATATTTTGCTGAGTAAAATATCCTTCTATTTTTCTGTCTTTTTTTCTAAGTAAGCTTTGGGTGCATAACAAGGAGGCAGAGAGTAAGAGGGCATTTCTGGCTTTGAAACACCACACATTATAAAAACACAAGTGGCATTAAGTGATTTTAATGCTGGACAGGTGTTAAGGCATTTCAAGTGGTTGTAGGCAGGCAAGGGGATTCAGTTACCACTCAGAAAGGAGCACTGAAGATCCTCTCACACAGCATTTCAACTTAAAACTAGTGTGAGATAAAACAAACATTGACCCTTTCACATCTTGAACACAGACCTCAATTTTGTTGAATATGCGTATGAACTTGTTAAACTAGACCGCTGACAACATTAGTGCTGGTAACATGCAGATGAACACTGACACAGTAAGATCACTAAATGTCATATAATTGTTTATACATTCAACAAAGCAGATCAGGTCTCTGGTCAATCTGGTCAATACATTAGTGCAAGATCAACAACCCTCCTGAAACCCAGTTGAAGATTTTGCCATTTAGAACTCTCCTGAGTCCTCTTAAAGCCTTTCCATAGATTACTAGGGATAGAAGCAGTTTCTAATGTAGTAGAAGTAGCCCCAGAAGTCTCAGATGTTCATTTCATTTGCAGATCCTCCAAAGTTTTTAAACCCCTGTACATTGCAATTCTTTAAATCGGACAATGTAATTTAATTCCAGTGGTCATATCAGTTCGCAAGTATGAACTCATAAACTGGTATTTCTTCTTCAGTATTTGTGGCCCACTTTCTTATACTGAAAGAAGAATTGCCATTAGAGTACAGTCTATCACGGACACACTTGTAATTTATTTTAAGGAACTGCATTCAGGTACACTTTTCACTTATCCTTTAAAATGTAGATTCATGTTTCACTTATCTCTAATACTTTTATTCTTAAAGTGAAAGATAGCATTTTGGATATCTTTATTAAATAATGATTGTTCAGGCATAGAAGACATGTAGACTATACAATAGAGCATCTTGCTTGTATTTGCTGTGTAAATGCTGCAAATTCTCCATGTTATCATGCTGTATAGGTCATGGAATCTCTAATATCAAATGGTCTCCCAACTTTTATCACTTCTCTCCAAGTTTCCATTGGCAGCAACTGGCCTAGCCGCGTAAATGGGGGGGGGGGGAGGGGTAAATGACCTGAGGTTATTTTCAGACAGTCTTCATCCTATGTCATAGTAGCCCCAAACTCTCTTGTAATCCATTCTTCATGTGACATTGTAGTACACTGTCCTGGTCTCACTCTGAGCTCACCACTGCTGAGTTCCCTAAACCATCTATGGAATCTTGAGGAGATCATTTCGTCTTTCAATTAGGTTTTTCACTTCCTTTTGAACTGAACAGGAAATCATCCATGTCAGATCTGAAACACTCTGACTTTTCAAAGTGCGATGTGGTACTGATGTTGTTACTATAAATTACACCACCATACCCCAACATTTTGTTTCTCTGACATCCTCTTTTGCTTGTTTTTCTAGCTTAATCTGATCTTCTTTCATCTTACCACAGAACTCCCCTTGTTCTTCCTCTCCCCCACCCTTTCTCATTCATTCTGCTTGCTTCAAAACTTTTATATCTCTAACCTTAGCCAGTTCTGATGAAAGATTTTCAATTGCACCGCTGTCTGTAAGGAGTTTGTATGCTCTTCCTGTCACTGTGTGGGCTTCTTTTGGGTGCTCCAGTTTCCTCAACCAGTGCAAAGATGTGCAGGTTAATAATTGGTAACATGGTGTAATCGAGCAGGAAGGGGCTCGATGTGCTGGAAGAGCTGTTACCGTACTGTATCTCTAAATAAATCAAAAGCTCTCTCTTCATTGACCCTGCTTGACCAGCTGAGTGTTTTCAGCAACTTTCAAAGAAGCAGTGAAAATGCAATCAGACTTTTTTGGGCCCACCATGTCACTGTTGCGTTTTATCCTCACATAGGTGCCCATCAGCGATGTTCAATAGTAGCCCCCTCCCTGTGGTGTCAGCTCAGCGAAATGCCCAGTTGTTCAAGAAAGCATGGGCATAATGAACTGGGGGGGGGGGGCAAAGTAAACTGAGTAGAGCAGCGCTGATGTACCAAGCAGATAGACAGCCGAATCCCCACAGGCAGAAGTTCGTTGGAATCAACAGATATTTTAAGGGGTTATGCCAAGAATAGCTTCAAAGAGAGAAGGCTTTTCCACGAGAAAAGAAGGATGTTGTAAGGGTGCACAAAAGAAGAACATAGTTTTAATAAGGGTGGGTGTGAAACACAATTAGATTAAATGCAAACATAAAATTAATTGCTGTTAGACCAGGAGGGGAGGTGTAGGCACAGATCCAAGCTCCAAAGGAATGATGGTAGATGGTGTTTCTCTCTCTCTCTCTCTATATATATCTATCTCTCAAATTCCTATTCAATCTCTCCTCTCTCAGCTTAAACCTGTGCTCTCTAGTTTTAATTCCCCAATCCTGGGAATAATACTGAGAACATTCACCTGATCTCAGCCCCCCATGATTTTATACATGTACCTCCATGAGATCACTTCACAGTATCCTGGCCTGTCCCTATACCTCAGTCCCTCAAGTCCTGGCAACATTCTTTTCTGCACTCTTTCCTGTTTAGTACCATATTTCCAATAGCAGAGCAACCAAAACTGAACCTAATACTCCAAGTTTGGCCTCACCAGTGTCCTGTACAACTGCACCACAATCTCCCAACTTCTGTCCTGATTTATAAAGGTCAGCGCACCAAAAACCTTCTTCACCACCCTGTCCACCTCTGACTCTAGTTTCAAGGAACCATGTCCCTCTGTTCTTCGACATTCCCCAGTGATCTATAATTCACTGTGAATGTTCTGTATTTGCAAAATACAACACCATGCAATTATCCGGATTAAAATCCTTTTGCCATTCTTCAACTCACTTACTCAGCCAATTAAGAACCCCTTGTAATTTTTGATAATCTTCTTCGTTGTCCACTTTACCACCTATTTTAGTATGATGAATGTTATAGTGTTATCTCATTATGCTGACCCATAGACGATGCTTTAAACATCAGATGTTTGACATTTCATTCCTGAAAACAATATGGAAAAATCCCAAACATCAATGGACATAATTGAGCTGCACAGTAACTTCATTGAATCACTTTATGGCTTTAATCAATTACTGATGAGCTAATTAACTGTACTTTGGAATAAAGAGAAAATAGTTCTATAAAATGATCTGAGACAGGCAATGTGAATGAGGCAATAACATTCAATTGACATTCAAAATTAAGATGGGAACAAGTCTGAGATTTCCTGTGAAATCAAATCATAGAAATAAAATGAATATCCCTAAGATAATGCCTTTACAGTAACAGAGTACAATTCACTAATTAAACAAACCAAGAGAAGAGAACATAAGATCTATGAGTTCCATCACAGTGGAAAATATACACAATGATAGTGTCTATGCTGTTGCATAGCTGGTGTCAGGCAGGATCTGTGTTCATCAATCTAACTGTGCAAGTGAGGCCATTAAGCTTCTTCCAACACTGAAGTTAGGTTCTTGGGAGATGGTGTTGGATTCCGTGGCAATCTCCACCAAATGGTCATCTGAACACGAGGAGCTCTCCACGCACTATGTTATCCATTGTGTTGGCATGTAGTTTGAGTTGCTTGGCCCAGACAATGTGTTAGTTACCCAACTTGACTGGAAGTGCATTAAATGACCATTGTATGAGGATTGACTACAAATGTGTATTCTGGGTTTGTTGGGTTCTTGTGCAATGCATGGAACTTTGTAAGTCAATGTTACAATAGTGCAATGCATGGTACAGTTTTGCAATTACAATAGAACTGGACACAAATGTCACACCAAAGCCTATAAGAAAAGTTGTTGGACGTTGACAATCTATCTTGTGGTTTATTGCTTAGGAGAAAAATCAACCTGATATAAATGATACCATGGAGCGGGGGTGCTTATGGATTAAGGCCTCCAACACTCTGCTGAGTATGTTCGGCAGCATTGTGCGGGTACCACACTTCCCACGTTTGTGAAAGGGGCAGGAGGTGGAAGTGAGATGAGGAGAGGCAACAAACATTCTGCTGGAGGAGTTGACCGTATATGATACAGGAGCTGAAGTAGGCTATTCGGCCCATTGAGTCTGCTCTGCCATTCAATCATGGGCTGATCAACTTCATCCAGTCATCCCACTCACCTGCTTTCACCCCATACCCCTTGATGCCCTGGCTAATCAAGAACCTATCTATCTCTGCCTTAAATACACCCAATGATTTGGCCTCCACAGCCGCTTGTGGCAACAAATTCCACAGATTTACCATCCTCTGACTAAAGTAATTTCTCCACATCTCAGTTCTAAAAGGATGTCCTTCAATCCTGAAGTCGTGCCCTCTTGTCCTTGGATCCCCTACCATGTGAAATAACTTTGCCATATCTAATCTGTTCAGGCCTTTTAACATTTGAAATGTTTCTATGAGATCCCCCCTCATTCTCCTGAACTCCAGGGAATACAGCCCAAGAGCTGCCAAACATTCCTCATATGGTAACCCTCTCATTCCTGGAATCATTCTTGTGAATCTTCTCTGAACACCCTCCAATGTCAGTATATCCTTTCTAAAATAAGGAGCCCAAAACTGCACACAATACTCCAAGTGTGGTTTCATGAGTGCCTTATAGAGCCTCAACATCACATCCCGGCTCTTACATTCTATACCTTGAGAAATGAACTCCAACATTGCATTCGCCTTCTCCACAACTGACTCAACCTGCAGGTTAAACTTTAGGGTATCCTGCTCAAGGACTCCCAAATCCCTTTGCATCTCTGCATTTTGAATTCTCTCCCCATCTAAATAATAGTCTGCCTGTTTACTTCTTCCACGAAACTGCATGACCATACACTTTCCAACATTGTATTTCATTTGCCACTTCTTTGCCCATCCCCCTAAACTATCTAAGTCTCTCTTCATGCTCTCTGTTTCCTCAACACTACTCGCTCCTCCACCTATCTTTGTATCATCAGCAAATTTAGCCACAAATCCCTTAACACCGTAGTCCAAATCATTGACATACATCGTAAAAAGCAGCGGTCCCAACACCAACCCCTGTGGAACTGCACTGGTAACTGGCAGCCAGACAGAATAGGATCCCTTTATTCCCACTCTCTGTTTTCTGCCGACCAGCCAATGCTCCACCCACGCTAGTAACTTCTTTGTAATTCCATGGGCTCTTATCTTGCTAAGCAGCCTCATGTGCAGCACCTTGTCAAAGGCCTTCTGAAAATCCAAGTACACCACGTCTATTGCATCTTCTTTGTCTACCCTGCTTGTAATTTCCTCAAACAACTGCAGTAGGTTTGTCAGGCAGGATCTTTCTTTCAGGAAACCATGCTGGCTTTGGCCTATCTTGTAATGTGCCTCCAGGTACGCCATAATCTCATCCCTAACAATCGATCCCAACAATTTCCCAACCACTGATGTCAGGCTAACAGGTCTGTAGTTTCCTTTCTGCTGCCTTCTGCCCTTCTTAAATAGCAGAGTAACATTTGCAATTTTCCAGTCATCCGGTACAGTGCCAGAATCCATCGATTCTTGAAAGATCATCATTAATGCCTCCGCAATCTCTCCAGCTACTTCCTTCAGAACCCAAGGGTGCATTCCATCAGGTCCAGGAGATTTATCCACCATCAGACCATTAAGCTTCCTGAGCACCTTCTCAGTCACAATTTTCACTGCACAAACCTCATTTCCCTGACACTCTTGAATGTCTGGTATACTGCAAATGTCTTCCACTGTGAAGACTGATGCAAAATATGCTTTCAGTTCCTCTGCCATCTCTGCATCTCTCATTACAATATCTTCAGCATCATCTTGTATTGGTCCTATATCTACCCTTGACTCTCTTTCACCCTTTATGTACTTAAAAAAGCTTTTAGTATCTTCTTTGATATCAGTCGCCAGCTTCCTCTCATAATTCATCTTTTCCTTCCGAATGACCTCCGTAGTTTCCTTCTGCAAGTTTTAAAAGCTCCCCAATCCTCTATCTTCCCATTAGCTTTGGCTTCCTTGTATGACCTCTCTTTTGCTTTTACTTTGACTCTGACTTCACTTGTCAGCCACGATAGTGTCCTTCTTCTATTCGAAGATTTCTTCTTATTTGGAATATATCTGTCTTGCACTTCCCTCATTTTGCACAGAAACTCCAGCCATTGCTGTTTTGCTGTCCTTCCTGCTAATGTGCCTTTCCAGTCAACTTCAGCTAGTTCCCCTCTCATGCCTTTATAATTTCCTTTATTCCACTGAAATACTGACACATTGGATTTTACTTTTTCCCTCTCAAATTTCAAAGTGAACTCGATCATATTGTGATCACTGTTCCTTCAGGGTTCCTTAACCTTAAGCTCTCTTATCACCTCCGGATCATTACACAACATCCAATCCAGCACAGCCAGTCCCCTAGTGGACTCAACAAAAAGCTGTTCTGAAAAGCCATCCCTTAGACATTCTACAAATTCTCTCTCTTGAGGTCCAGTACTGGCCTGGTTTTCCCAATCCATTTTCATGTTAAAATCCCCAACGATTATCATGACATTGCCTTTCTGATATGCCTTTTCTATCTCCTGCTGTAATTTGTAATCCACATCCCGGCTGCTGTTTGGAGCCCTGTATACAACTGCCATTAGGGTCCTTTTACCCTTGCCATTTCTTAACTCAACCTATAGAGACTCTACACCTTCCAATTCTATGTCATCTCTTTCTAATGATTTAATATTATTTCTTATACAGTACACAGAGCCACACCACCCCCTCTGCCAACTAATCTATCATTCCGATACACTGTATATCCTTGGACGTTCAGCTCCCAATCGCAGCTATCCTTTAGCCAAGTTTCAGAGATGGCCACAACATCAGACTTGCCAATCTATGGCTGAATTTCAAGATCATCCATTTGATTTCTTAAGCTACATGCATTCAAATACAACACTCTCAGTCCAGTATTTCTTGCTTTTTGTTTTAACTACACCATGTCTCTATTGCCCTGTAACTCATACCACTGGCTTTGATTAAGCCTCATCTCCTGCCTGTTCTTTCTATAATCTCTGTTACACGTTATATTTGATTTATTTCTGTTTTCCCCTTCCTCAGCCCTATCACTCCGTTCAGTATGTTGAGCAGCACCTAAGAGGGCAAAGGAATTGTCAACATTTCAGGTCAAAGCCCTGCAACAGGACTGAGCATCGAGATGGAAGTGTCGAGTATAAAGAAGAAAGGGAGGGTGGTGAGACAGGGGCCAGTAGGTAATGGCAACAGGGAGAGGATCACAGAGGGGAGAGTTGGATTCAGTCAGAAGATCTCTTGGTGAGGTGATGAAGGGTGCAGTGTGTCCAGACCGAGGGGAGTGGGGTCACAAGAATAAGAGGGGGGCAGGTTGGACAATGACGGTGGGAGTCAGACACGTAATTGAGGGTTGGGGAGTGGATGAGCCAGACTGATAAAATACAGACTCACCAGTCTGCATCAGGCCTGCATGAGAAATCATCAGCAGTGTCTAACCAACTGCCATGCTCATGCACAAGTTCAAATGTTGCCAACACTTTCAGGGAGAAAGTCCCAATAATTCATCACAGAGAGTCAGTATTTCCAAACACTTCCTGGGCCAGTGCTTTATTTGTTCTTCGTCAGAATGATGATTCCAGGAGCTAGACTTGGCAGAATATCACAAACTGAGTTTATTTTTAATAGAGTTCTTTAAAATAATGACAGTGCACGTACCCTGAAACATTTGTAATTATTATCTGCCTGAAGTATGGAGAAGGATATCTGACATGGCCTCCTCCTGAAACCCCACTGCCACAGAAGCCAGACTTCAGCCAAATTGATTCACTCCACATGATAATGCAAACGTAGCTGGTGTACTAACCTGGGAGAGGTAGGGGTTTGGAAAACATTCCAGTTGGAGCACCGAAGTCCAATTGTGCCTTTAACCAAACTTTTGCAGTACAACTTGAACACTGATATCTTCCTATGAGGTCAAATATTTCCCAGGTATCTTCTGTCCACTACTAGCAAGGCAAATCCAAGTCACCTAATTGCTGCCCTCAGTCAACCTCACCTCAATCATGTGCAGGCATTGCCTGGTTATACCTGAACTGACTTACAAAGACTTGACACCAGGCAAATCTTCCCATGCTTGGTTAAAGCATTTTTCAAGCAAATTTCATGGTATTCACTAATGGCTGTATACTGTATACATTCCATTAGTCTAATTACGGGTAATGATAGGGTGATCTTTCAATTGAATTAAATTACAGCAAGTGTATGTTGAGCATTATCATAAGGTGATGAGGGATATGAGCAGAATTAGGCCTCTTGGCTCATCAAGCGTGTGCTGATTTTCTTTTATTCTGAGGCCATGCCTTTGGACCCTAGATTCTCTTGATAATGGAGACATCCTCTCTATATCTACTCTAACCTGGCCTTTCAACGTCTGGTAGGTTTCAATAAGATCTCCTTTTCATCCTTGTGAACTGCCATGAGTGCAGGTCCAGAGGCATCAAATGCTGCTGGCACATTAGCCGTTCATTCCTGGGATCATTCTAGTGAAATCTCTGTGGACCCTCTCCAAGACTGGCACATCCTTCCTCAGATACAGCACGCAAAATTGCTCACAATATTCCACATGTGATCTGATAAATGCCTTGTTATGCCTCAGCTGGACATCCATGCTTTTATGTTCTACGGTATAATATATAATCTTTAGAAAACAGGCATTTCTGACTTATGGTAAAATCATAATATAGGAAACAGAACATATACATAACCCAGGCACAGTCTGAAGAAGAATCCTAAAGATTCTACAGATATATTAAGAGCAAAAGGATTGCAAGGGACAAAATTGGTCCTCTGGAAGATCAGAATGGTAATCCATGCGTGGAGCCAAAAGAGATGGGAGATTGTTAAATGTATTTTTTTGTTTCTGTATTTACTCAGGAGATGGGCACAGAATCTATAGAAGCAAGGCAAAACAGCATCAATTTCATGGACTCTACATGGATTACAGGGGAGGAGATATTTGCTGTCTTGAAGTAAGTTAGGGTGGATAAATCCCCAGCCCCTGACAAGCTGTTCCCTCTGACCCTGTGGGAGGCAATTGCAGAAAAAGCCAGGGCCCTAGCAGAGATATTTAAATCATCCTTAGCAACAGGTGAGGCACCAGAGGATTGGAGGAAAGACAATATTGTCCTTCTGTTTAAGAAAGGTTGTAAAAATAAACCAGCAAATTATAGGCTGGTGAGCCTGGCATCAGTAGTGGGAATGTTATTAGAAGGTATTCTAAGGAACTGGATATTTGGGTATTTAGATAGACATGGACTGATTAAGGATAGTCTGCATGTTTTCGTGCATGGTAGGTTGTGACTAACCAATCTTATAGAGTTTTTCGAGGAAGTTACCAGGAAAGTTGGTGAAGGCAAGAAAGTGAACGTTGTCTTCATGGACATTAGCAAGGCATTTGACAAGGTCTCACATGGGATATTGGTTAAGAAGGTTCAGTCGCTCAGCATTCAAGATGAGGTAGTAAATTGGTTTAGGCATTGGCTCTGTGGGAGAAGCAAGAGAGAGTAGTAGATGGTTTCACCTCTGAACGGAAGCCTGTGACTAGTGAAGTGCCACAGGTACTGGTGCTGGGTCCACCATTGTTTGTCTTTTGTATCAATGATCTGGATGATAACGTGGTTAACTGCCTCAGCAAATTTGCATTTGACATCAAGATTGGGGGTATAGTGGACAATGAGGAATACTAAGATGGCTTGTAGCAGGGTCTGGGCCAATTGGAAAAATGGGCTGAAATACGGCAGATGGAACCTACTGCAGAAAAGTGTTAGGTGTTCCACTTCGATCAAACCTACCAGGGTAGACCTTACACAGTGAGTGGTAGGGCACTGAGGAGTGTAGTAGAACAAAGGGATCTGTGAATACCGGTCCATCATTCATTGAAAGTGGCATCACAAGTAGACAGGGTCATAAAGAAAGCTTTTGGCACATTAGCCTTCATAAATCAAAGTACAGGAGATGGGATGTTATGTTGCAGTTGTATAAGCCACTGGCGAGCCTGATTTGGAGTGTTATGTGCAGTTTTGGTCACCCGCTTACAGGAAAGGTGTAAACAAGGTTGAAAGAGTACAGAGAAAACTTACAAAGATGCTGCCAGGTCTGGAGGACCTGAGTTATACGGAAAGATTGAATAGGTTAGGACTTTATTCCTTGGAATGAAGAAGACTGAGAGGAGATTTGATAGTGGTATACAACATAATAACCATATAACCATATAACCATATAACAATTACAGCACGGAAACAGGCCATCTCAGCCCTTCTAGTCTGTGCCAAATGCTTACTCTCTCCTAGTCTCACCAACCTGCACTCAGCCTATAACCCTCCATTCCTTTCCTGTCCATATAGCTATCCAATTTAACTTTAAATGACAACATTGAACCTGCCTCTACCACTTCTGCTGGAAACTCGTTCCACACAGCTACCACTCTCTGAGTAAAGAAGTTCCCCCTCATGTTACCCCTAAACTTTTGCCCTTTAACTCTCAACTCAAGTCCTCTTGTTTGAATCTCCCCTACTCTCAATGGAAAAAGCCTATCCACATCAACTCTATCTATCCCCCTCATAATTTTAAATACCTCCCTCATAATTTTAAATACCTCTATCAAGTCCCTCCTCAACCTTCTATGCTCCAAAGAATAAAGACCCAACTTGTTCATCCTTTCTCTGTAACTTAGGTGATGAAACCCAGATAACATTCTAGTAAATCTTCTCTGTACTCTCTCTATTTTGTTGACCTCTTTCCTATAATTCGGTGACCAAAACTGTACACAATACTCCAAATTTGGCCTTACCATGCCTTGTACAATTTCAACATTACATCCCAACTCCTATACTCAATGCTCTGATTTATAATGGGCAGCATACCAAAAGCTTTCTTCACCACCCTATCCATATGAGATTCCACCTTCGGGGAACTATGCACCATTATTCCTAGATCCCTCTGTTCTACTGCATTCTTCAATGCCCTACCATTTACCATGTATGTCCTATTTTGATTAGCCCTACCAAAATGTAGCACCTCACATTTATCAGCATTAAACTCCATCTGCCATCTTTCAGCCCACTCTTCTAACTGGCCTAAATCTCTCTGCAAGCTTTGAAAACCTACTTCATTATCCACAACTCCACCTACATTAATATCATCTGCATACTTACTAATCCAATTTACCTCCCCATCATCCAGATCATTAATGTATATGACAAACAACATTGGACCCAGTACAGATCCCTGAGGCACACCACTAGTCACCGGCCTCCAATCTGACAAACAGTTATCCACCACTACTCTCTGGTGTCTCCCATCCAGCCACTGCTGAATCCACTTTACTACTTCAATATTAATACCTAATGATTGAACCTTCCTAACTAACCTTCCTCGTGGAACCTTGTCAAAGGCCTTAATGAAGTCCATATAGACAACATCCACTGCTTTACCCTTGTCAACTTTCCTAGTAACATCTTCAAAAAATTCAATAAGATTTGTCAAACATGACCTGCCACGCACAAATCCATGTTGACTGTTCCTAATCAGACCCTGTCTATCCAGATAATTATATATACTTTCTCTAAAAATACTTTCCATCAACTTACCCACCACTGACGTCAAACTCACAGGCCGATAATTGCTAGGTTTACTTTTAGAACCCTTTTTAAACAATGGAACAACATGAGCAATACGCCAATCCTCCGGCACCATCCCCGTTTCTAATGACATTTGGAATATTTCTGTCAGAGCCCCTGCTATTTCCACACTAACTTCCCTCAAGGTCCTAGGGAATATCCTTTCAGGACCCAGAGACTTATCCACTTTTATATTCCTTAAAAGCGCCAGTACTTCGTCTTCTTTAATCAACATAGTTTCCATAACTTCCCTACCTGGTTCCCTTACCTTACACAATTCAATATCCTTCTCCTTAATGAATACCGAAGAAAAGAAATTGTTCGGAATCTCCCCCATCTCTTTTGGCTCCACACATAACTGTCCACTCTGATTCTCTAAGGGACCAATTTTATCCCTCACTATCCTTTTGCTATTAATATAACTGTAGAAACCCTTTGGATTTATTTTCACCTTACTTGCCAAAGGAACATATCCTCTTTTAGCTTTTCTAATTTCTTTCTTAAGATTCTTTTTACATTCTTTATATTCCTCGAGCACCTCATTTACTCCATGCTGCCTCTAATCATTGTAGATATCTCTCTTCTTCTGAACCAAGTTTCCAATATCCCTTGAAAACCATGACTCTCTCAAAATTTTAACCTTTCCTTTCAACCTAACAGGAGCATAAGGATTCTGTACCCTCAAAATTTCACCTTTAAATGACCTCCATTTCTCTATTGCATCCTTCCCATAAAACAAATTGTCCCAATCCACTCCTTCTAAATCCTTTAGCATCTCCTTAAAGTTAGCCTTTCTCCAATCAAAAATCTCAACCCTGGGTCTAGACCTATCCTTCTCCATAATTATATTGAAACTAATGGCATTGTGATCACTGAACCCGAAATGCTCCCTGTCACGCAGGCGAGAAACTGCTAGAGAGTTCAGCAGTCTAATGAAAAAGGAGGCAATTAGAAGAGAGAGAGAGAATATGGTGCAAGCTGAGACACGAGCTGGGAAGTCACCATGGTAACAGCTCAGAGTGGTTGAGGTAACGGACGCTGGAATTTTGGATGGATTATAAAAAGTTGATCCTTGGGTCTGATAATGGCAGAGGAGACATGACACGAGAGAACTGGGGAAGCTACCCGAGAAAGCACTGGTGGAGTTTAAGACCACCACGAGGGTGGAGGCCACGGACCGATTAATTTCGACCTGTGATTACCAGTGCGGGTAAGAGCTTGCCTGTGTGGGTCTGCTGGTGGTAAACCCGTGCCGTGGGTTAGCAGACCGTTCTCTGGAAGGGGCTCTGTCCATCTGTGTCAGTGTGGGGGTCACACGAAGTGACTCTGAAGACTTCGGAAGCAAGAACAACTAAAGCTGCCAACTTGAATATCAACTCAATTAACTCTCTCTCTCTCCATCAATTCAACTCGACGCAACACGAAGTGATCTGAACTGCTTAAACTTACCTGACACCGTAAGACTGATATCTACCTTCTGGACTATTATTTTTGTATTCACACACACATTTACGGATATATATGTACATTTACGGATATATATATAATAGTTTATAACCTGTATTGTATTATCTGGTTTAATGATATTAATTTGTAGTAGTAATAAATATAGTCTTAATTTATAGTAAACCAGACTCCAGGTGTGTTCCATTTCTGCTGGTCCTTTTCAACCCGTCACGGGGTTCGTGACATCCCCAACACAAACCTCCGTCACCTGCCCTATCTCATTCCCCAACAGGAGATCCAACACTGCCCCTTCTCTAGTTGGTACCTCTATGTATTGCTGCAAAAAACTATCCTGCACATATTTTACAAACTCCAAACCATCCAGCCCTTTTACAGTATGGGATTTCCAGTCTATGTGTGGAAAATCAAAATCTCCCATGATCACTACAAATTTGCTTACTACAAATATCTGCTATCTCCTTTCAAATTTGCTCCTCCAATTCTCGCTCCCCATTTGGTGGTCTATAATACACCCCTATAAGTGTTACTACACCTTTCTCATTCCTCAATTCCATCCAAATAGCCTCCCTAGACGAGCCCTCTAATCTATCCTGCCAGAGCACTGCTGTAATATTTTCTCTGACAAGCAATGCTACACCTCCCCCTCTTGTCCCTCCGATTCTATCACACCTGAAGCAATGAAATCCAGGAATATTCAGTTGCCAATCACACCCCTCCTGTAACCATGATTCACTAATAGCCACCACATCATACCTCCAGGTATCAATCCATGCTTTAAGCTCATCCACCTTTCTTATAATGCTCCTAGCATTAAAATAAGTGCATTTAAGAAATTTTCCACCTCTTACTCTCTGTTTATTACTAACGGTGCAAACAACTTTACTATTTTCTTTTTTATTCCGTCTCCCCTACATCTGTTCCTACACTCTGGTTCCCCTCCCCCCTTGTATCTAGTTTAAATCCACTGCAGTCTCTGTAGCAAACCTACCTGCAAGAATATTTGTCCCCCTCCAGTTCAGATGTAAACTGTCCCACTGGAACAGGTCCCACCTTCCCTGGAAAGCTGCCCAACTATCTATAAATCTGAAGCCCTCCCTCCTGCACCATTGTCTTCAGCCATGTGTTGATCTGTGCTATCTTACTATTTCTAAACCCCCCTGCACATGGCACTGGTAGCAATCCTGAGATTGCTATCCAGGAGGTCCTGTCCTTTAACTTGGCACCTAACTCCCTAAATTCACCTTTCAGGACCTCTTCACTCTTCCTACCCACATCATTGGTCCCTTCGTGGACCACGACATCCGGCTGCTCACCCTCCCTCTTGAGAATACTGAGAACTCGATTTGAGATATTACGGACCTTGGCACCAGGGAGGCAACAGACCATCCGGGGTTCTCAATCTCTTCCATAGAACCTCTTATCTGTCCCCCTAACTATTGAATCCCCTATCACTACTGTTCTCCTCTTTTCCCTTCTTCCCTTCTGAGCTGAGGGTCCCGTCTCGGTGCCAGAGATGCAACCACTGCAATTTGTTCCTGGTAGGTCATCCCCATCAACAGTATCCAAAACGATATACTTATTATTGGTGGGAACAGCCACAGGGGTGCTCTGCTCATTCTGTCTATTCCCCTTCCCTCTCCTGACAGTCACCCAGCTACTTGTCTCCTGACTCTTAGGGGTGACTATCTCCCTGTAACTCCTGTTTATTTCTGCCTCTGCCTCCCAAATGATCCGAAGTTCATCCAGCTCCAGCTCTAGTTCCCTAACTCAGTTTGTCAGGAGCTGCAGCTGGATGCACTTTTTACGGGTGTAGTCATCAGGGACGATTGTGCTTGTCCTGACTTCCCACATACTGCAAACGGAGCACTCAACTGCCCTAACTGCTGCCTCTATTGCCTACTCCTAAGGTACTTAGGTTTATTAAAGGAGCTTACCCGGCCTTACCTCACTTGGAAAGAAGTTCTTCCTCAGTCTTTCTCGCCGAAGCCTCAGGAGCCAAAGCCTTCCTACTCTGTCTCCTTCTACTCTGTCGCTCGCTACAACGTCGCCCGCTCCATTAATCTGCTCTCTTTTAAATACCCCCGCTGCCTCACGGTCTGACTTACATGCGCTTGCGCAGTTGTGCCCCATTCAACTGCAAAGAAATTATGATGAATATAGATAGAATAAACACAAGCAGGCTTTTTCCACTGAGGTAGGGTGGGACTACAACTAGAGGTCATGTGTTAATGGTAAAAGGTGAAAAGTTTAAGGGGAACTTGAGGGGAAACATCTTTACTTAGAGGGTCATGAGAGTGTGGAACGAGCTGCCAGAACAGGTGGTGCATGTGAGCTCGATTTGTACAGATACATGGATAGTAGGGGTATAGAGGGCTATGGTCTTGGTGCAAGTTGGTAGGAGTAGGCAGTTTAAATGGTTTTTCGTGAACTAGATGAACCAAATGGCCCATTTCTGTGCTGAACTCTTCTACGACTCCATGATTCCAGGATTCACGTCTGGCTGATTTTTCTTTGAGGAAAGGGTCTGGCACACAGGTGACTAGGTCAGTCGGTCTGCATTTACTGAAGAATATTCAATGAGACTGAGGAATTGCAGACAAAACTGGACCCTGTGATAGTTCCAGGAATTTCAGGATAAGTGACCCAGGTTCTAATTAAGGTGTGTGTTTGTTTTCAGATTAATGCCAGAGAGTCTGGAGATGATTATAACATCCTACCAGGATTGTGAATGGAATTGACAAGATTCACTGATTTCATTGAATCAACAGGACTGCATGGTTATGTACTCCCAAAGCCCATGTAGAGTGCTAACAGCGCAACAGCAAAGTGCATCATCAGTGCGGAGAGCAAGCAAAGTAAAGCTGGCCTCACACAAGGTGCTTTTCCCAAGACATGACAACCATTTCAATCCTCAAATTACCCAAGAAGCAGGAAGCAGTCATCTACTTCTTACTGAGTGGTGGCACCCAAAGGAATCACAAGATTAGATGTTCTTGGACTTTTTCTGCACTAGCACCAAGAATACATTGGCAGCAAGAATCACACACATTTGTCTCAGCAGTTTTCCTTGCAGTTATGGTTACATTAAAATTGTTGTGAGCACAGATATCAATCTTGGCAAGATCTCAATCTCAACATTTGCCAAATGAGGTGTATTCATCACTACCTGAAGCTGCGGGTGTGCATCTATTGAAGGGTTGCCAATTCACATGGAGCCTGACCTTTCCGGATCCATTTTTCCCTCATCTGCTTCAGATGAGGGATTCCATGAGGGATCCAATGGAAAATCCAATGGTGCTGGGGGCAAAAACTCTGTGGACAGTAGAGAGAATCTAGATATTTGCCAACTGAAACACAATCAAACCAACAGGAATTAATGCAACACCATTCAACTTGGCAAAATAGCAGAACGTTGACCTGACTTGCTGAAGAATGGTGTGGCTCAATCTAGAACACGTGATTCTGCATGTCATCGTGCTTATGTGGTAGCTTCATCAGGTTGCACCAAATTCTCAAGTATGCCACTGCTACTTCTCACCTACTTCTCTGGAGTCTTCCTAGGGCCAGAGCTGCTCAACTGTGCTCGGTTCTGGTCGCCTCACTACAGCAAGGACGTGGAAACCATAGAAAGGGTGCAGAGGAGATTTACAAGGATGTTGCCTGGATTAGGAAGCATGCCTTATGAGAATAGATTGAGTGAACTTGGCCTTTTTTCCTTGGAGCGACGGAGGATGAGAGGTGACCTGATAGAGGTGTATAAGATGATGAGAGGCATTGATCATGTGGATAGTCAGATGCTTTTTCCCAGGGTGGAAATGGCTAACACGAGAGGGCGCAGTTTTAAGGTGCTTGGAAGTAGGTACAGAGGAGATGTCAGGGGGAAGTTTTTTACACAGAGAGTAGTGAGTGTGTGGAATGGGCTGCCAGCGATGGTGGTGAAGGCAGGTCTTTTAAGAGACTCCTGGACAGGTATATGGAGCTTAGAAAAATAGAGGGCTATGGTAACCCTAGGTAATTTCTCAGGTAAGGACATGTTCAGCACAGCTTTGTAGGCTGAAGGGCCTGTATTGTGCAGTAGGTTTTCTATGTTTCTAAATGATTTGACACTGTTGGAAGGAATGAGTAAATGCCAGACAATAAGGTTGTAGACTGTGAGGGCCTGTTGAGTTTCATGTACACCCATCTTGAACTATTAGATTAGATCATAAGATATAATAGGTATCCGTCAGTCTCATGAGACCATGGATTTGCACCTTGGAAGGTTTCCAGGGTGCAGGTCTGGGCAAGGTTGTATGGAAGACCGGCAGTTGCCCATGCTGCAAGTCTCCCCTCTCCATGCTTCCAATGTTGTCCAAGGGAAGGGCATTAGTATCCATACAGCTTGGCACAGGTGTCGTTTCAGAGCAATGTGTGGTTAAGTGCCTTGCTCAAGAACACAACACACTGCCTCTGCCAAGGCTCGAACTAGCGACCTTCAGATCACTAGACGAACGCCTTAACCACTTGGCCACGCACCAACACTGTGCATTAAGATATAGGAGCAGGGTTAGGCCATTTGGCCCATCAAGTCTGCTCCGCCATTTCATCTTGTCTGATCCATTTTCCTCTCAGCTCTAGTCGCCTCCCTTCTTCCCACATCCCACTCATGCCCTTTCCAATCAAGAATCAATTGACGTCTGCCTTAAATATACATAAAGACTTGGCCTCCACAGCTGCCTGTGGCAAAGAATTCCACAGATTCACCACTCTCTGGCTAAAGAAATTCATTCTCATCTCCATTCTAAAAGGATGACCATCTATTCTGAGGCTGTGTCCTCTAATCTTAGACTCTCCCACCACAGGAAACATCCTCTCCATATTCACTCTGTCAAAGCCTTCACCTTGATAGGTTTCAATTAGGTCACACCTCATTCTTCTGAACTCTAGTGAGTACAGACCCAGAGCCATGAAACGCTCTTCATATGACAAGCTATTCCATCCTGGAATCATTTTTGTGAACCTCCTTTGAACCCTTTCTAGTTTCAGCACATTCTTTCTAAGATAAGGGGCCCAAAACTGCTCACAATACTCCAAGTGAGGCCTCACCAGAGCTTTGTATACTTCAGATTTGTATGATTCTGATTATACAACATCTTGCGAGAAGACTGCAACTAGCGGGGCACTGTCTACTCCACCCTGAGCTACGTGCCAGCCTAGTCATCATATGGGAGCCCAAGCATGTGAACCCTGGGCGCCCTCCTAAGACTACGGCCAACACGCTCCTAGAAGACAGCGGCGTGGCTAATGTAGATGAACTGAACACACTGATGAGGAAGAGGGAGAAGTGGAGAGTCCATCATCATGCCCAACGCCAGCCCCCTAGGCCTGAGTCGATGCAGTACAACATCTTGCTCATGCAAGACTTGCCCTGTTCCCAGTAGATATGGATAACATAATAGACCTGTAGTATCAGCCATCCACTGTTCCCTGTCATCATTCCCAGCACGTGTCTGTCTGGTTTCAACCCAGCATGGTGTCAGTTGGCTCTTCCCAACTTTGACCAGGTTGGGCAAGTTCTGACACCGTCTCCAGGGCAACCTAAATGATGAAGTGAGTCAAAAGTCATATTAAGATTTGGAGGCAGGGTCTGAGCTCCCTTGAGTCCTTATCATGAAGGACTAAGCCTTCTCCAGGCCACAAGTTTTGTTTTAACTTGTTTTTGCAAGTAACATCTCCCTCTCCCACTCTACAGGTAACACGGCACAAATGTGGTTGGGTGCGAATGAAAACTGTGTTGTACCATGGCATCTTACTGGATGCTGTTGGTGGGGCAGGTGGAAAGGATCTGCCACCACAGTGACCCGAAGACAGGACACCTGCTCAAAGGAGAAGGGAGCTCTGACCGAGGTGAGACCCGTGACCCTGTTACACT